>NC_066569.1:1233502-1271002 GCF_024679095.1 Eriocheir sinensis | reverse complement strand
ATATATATATATATATATATATATATACATATATATATATATATATATATATATATATATATATATATATATATATATATATATATATATATATATTTTTTTTTTTTTTTTTTTTTTTTTCTGGTCACGCTTCTCATAATATTTTCTGGACACACTTCTCATAATATTTTCTGGACACACTTCTCATAATATTTTCTGGACACACTTCTCATAATATTTTCTGGACACACTTCTCATAATATTTTCTGGACACACTTCTCATAATATTTTCTGGACACACTTCTCATAATATTTTCTGGACACTCTTCTCATAATATTTTCTGGTCACACTTTTCATAATATTTTCTGGTCACATTTTTCATAATATTTTCTGGACACACTTCTCATAATATTTTCTGGACACACTTCTCATAATATTTTCTGGACACACTTCTCATAATATTTTCTGGACACACTTCTCATAATATTTTCTGGACACACTTCTCATATTTTCTGGTCACACTTCTCATAATATTTTCTGGACACACTTCTCATAATATTTTCTGGACACACTTCTCATAATATTTTCTGGTCACACTTCTCATAATATTTTCTGGACACACTTCTCATAATATTTTCTGGTCACACTTCTCATAATATTTTCTGGACACACTTCTCATAATATTTTCTGGACACACTTCTCATAATATTTTCTGGTCACACTTCTCATAATATTTTCTGGACACACTTCTCATAATATTTTCTGGTCACACTTCTCATAATATTTTCTGGTCACACTTCTCATAATATTTTCTGGACACACTTCTCATAATATTTTCTGGTCACACTTCTCATAATATTTTCTGGACACACTTCTCAATATTTTCTGGTCACACTTCTCATAATATTTTCTGGACACACTTCTCATAATATTTTCTGGACACACTTCTCATAATATTTTCTGGACACACTTCTCATAATATTTTCTGGACACACTTCTCATAATATTTTCTGGACACACTTCTCATAATATTTTCTGGACACACTTCTCATAATATTTTCTGGATACACTTCTCATAATATTTTCTGGACACACTTCTCATAATATTTTCTGGACACACTTCTCATAATATTTTCTGGACACACTTCTCATAATATTTTCTGGACACACTTCTCATATTTTCTGGTCACACTTCTCATAATATTTTCTGGACACACTTCTCATAATATTTTCTGGACACACTTCTCATATTTTCTGGTCACACTTCTCATAATATTTTCTGGACACACTTCTCATAATATTTTCTGGGCACACTTCTCATAATATTTTCTGGTCACGCTTCTCATAATATTTTCTGGGCACACTTCTCATAATATTTTCTGGGCACACTTCTCATAATATTTTCTGGTCACACTTTTCATAATATTTTCTGGTCACACTTTTCACAGCCTCAGACAAAAACATTGATATTTTCCATCCACACTTCTCACTCTGATATTTTCTGTTTACACTCCTCACAGCCTCAGAAAACAAGCTTCCAGGCCCAGTACATCCGCTATGTCGTGAAGATCGAGCCGGCCAGCAAGTTGGGGAAGAAGGGCACTGCAGCAGCCCAAAGTGGCCCAAAGGAAGGGACGGAGGTTGAGGAGGAGGGAACGGCTAAAGAGACTGAGACGGCTCTTGTGGAAGAACAGCTCCCTACCCTCCACGATTCCATTATGTCACACACAGCATCCATGGCGGCGGGGCAAAATGGCCTACTGGATGAGAAGGACAAACTGGTAAGTATCAAACATATATTTTCCTTCATATTCTTAAACTAACTCATTCATTTCAGCTTAAGGGCAGTTACTAGTAGTGTGACGTTTCTTCTGTACCATGAGCCTAAAGCGTTATGCTAGCTGCACACTTCACTGTCTTCACTCACACTTGTCACAGTTATGTTTTGTTTGAGAGAGAGATGACACTTATTTAACGCTCAGAGAGGTCTGTAGATTGTTGCCACCATTTATGTTACAGGTTTTTAGTGTTATTTTTAAGGTGGTTCGTGTTAAGTGTTAGTTTAAAGCGCGAACTGTTATCTCACTCGTTACAGGGCCGGTGTCACCGTTGTCCTGCTTCACAAGTTGATTGTAGTAGGGGAGATAACACAATAGCCTTATAATTAAAGTGCTGATAGATTATGTTTGGCCAAGCGGAGCTGTAGTACACTAAGTTTTTCTCTCTCTCTCTCTCTCTCTCTCTCTCTCTCTCTCTCTCTCTCTCTCTCTCTCTCTCTCTCTCTCTCTCTCTCTCTCGTATATTAAAAGTGTGATTAGTTTTAACTATATTCACAGTTTTACACAATAGTTACAAAGTTTATGTGAGTGAGTCGCATGAAGATAAGTAAGACAACCACACCCAAGCCAGAGCTTGTGTCTCGTGCCTACACCAGTGTTCTCCCCTGGTAGCTCAGGCAAATGGTACTTATGTGTGTTGCTCCTTCACTGGAAGTGTTAATCTTCTGGTGATGACTTGCCAGACCTTACAAGGTTCCAGTGCTGATTCTTGCTGATTCCACTGTCAGTTCAGCACAGTTCCCACGGCCATAAGCACTACGTGTTTTTAAACATCCTGTGGCGTGATACTGAGCTGGTGTTTCGACACATTGTCATACATTCATATGTACATTATAATATATACATTACACACATGAGCGTAAGCCCAGGCCCTGTAAAACTACAACTAGGTAAACACACACACATACACACACTTCTGGGAGTGATTATAACAGACAAGTTATCCTTTGGAAAACATATAGACCGGATAACTGGGGAAACATACAATCTTCTTAGAAACATAAAAGCAGCATTTACATAGTTAGATGAGGAAATGGTGAAGAAAATAATAACATCGATGATACGTCCAAGACTGGAATATGCAGCATTTGTGTGGTCACCTAGATTGAAGAAAGAAATTAGAAAGTTGGAAAGAATACAAAGAGCAGCGACTAAATTACCGGAAACTCTGAGAGAACATACTTATGAAGAAAGACTGGAGAAATTGGGACTAACAACACTGGAGAGTAGAAGAGAGAGAGGGGACCTAATTGCATTGTACAAGATACAAGAGAGATTGGAGAAATTGGACATGGAAGACCTAGTGGTACGTGACAGAAGTGTTGCAAGAGGCAATGGTAAGAAATTGAAGAAGAGCGACTGTAGGAGAGACATCAAGAAATACAGTTTTCCATACAGAAGCATAACTACATGGAACGGACTTGACGAGGAGACTGTGTGTGCAGAAACGATTCATGAATTTAAAGCCAAACTGGATAATAAGCGTTATGGAGATGGGACAGCACGAGCCTAGTATGGTTCTTTTCCTGTATTTCACAACTAGGTAAATACACACACACACTTACACACACACAGAAAAGCAGCATCCATGTGAAAGTTGAGGCCTTTGACGTAGCATTAACCTGTGTGCTTCGATGCGTCCGTTATTGTCTACGTGTGTCTGGTGTCTCTGATTCAGTGCAGGCAGTAGTGTCCAACCCGTGCAACATATAACATGAGTAAAGTGGAGGCTATGGTGGCTTGCAGCAATCCACCATATAAAATCTGGTCAGTTTAGTGTATCCTCCCTGTCTCTCTCTCCTACAGGCTACAGCATGTGTGATTGTAAAAATGACTAATAAATTTTGTAATGTACAATGCATCAGGCTGTTCAGTTCTTCCCTATACTTGGGGAGCGTCAGGAATGGATGGCACCCGTCACAGGTAGGTTTATTTCAGACTCCAAACCACCCACTGGTGCTTGAGTGGAAGACGAAAATACTAGCAGCTGTATAGTTAGGAGAGGAGCACGGTAATGATGATTCCTTGACGTTTTGATAGTCTCATTTGGTTCAAATTTACCCATCTCCCAGCCACTCATGGGTTGGTATTGTTAGATGCTTCCGCCTCTCACATTAATTATTTCCGAAGCCCAAAAAGGAGGTCATATGGGTTATAATGAGTGTTTCTTTAGGCTCATGGTACAAAAGAAGGGTCACACTACCAGAAGGGTTAAAAACTACCCCTGAAAATGCTCACAACTCCTACGAAAGCTTTGCCAAATATGTGTATGTCTGGGCACCTAAATGTTTAATGATACGGTCCATAGCCTCAAGTTAGCCAAAGGGAACAGCAAGGGAGACAGCTCAAGGGCACGAAATAAGAAAGTCTGCCTAGTGAACAGGTTAACAGAATCTTTATTATAATGAACTTCTACCTGAGTTTATTCACTATTATCATCATTAATATCAGTGTACATAATTATTATTAATATTGTTATTATTTTATTGCAGTAAAAAGTCCTTTAATCCAGAATGAAATGGGTCACAGGTCTTCTGGACGAGCAGATTTTACGAATAACCAAAAGGGGACCTTAAAACGTTCATAACACACCATGCAAACGCACATTTTTTTTTTTTTTTCACTCAAAATCAACAATAGGAGCGTATTGAGACACCTCTCCACCCGAAATTGGCCTCTCTTTTGGCCACTCTTTACTACTCTCTTTTAAGGAGCAGTGATTAGCAGGTTTATTTATTTATTTATTTTTTATTTATTTTTTTTTTTTAGCTGCCACCTTTACTGTAAAAAAAAAAGATCTGACTTTTACCACACTTTGCATGTCACGCTCAAGCATCACATCTGAGAGATTAACTACGACAAGTCAATATTTGCATCACATGTTGGCCAAGGAAGCACTTTCTTCTTCGTCTCAAGGTGCTTAAACATATCACACATTGCGAATCATTTACTAATGAATGCTTCTTTCTATAAAAATCAGGTAATAAGAATATGAAATGGGTAATAAAAGCCGGATATGATGCACTTGACCTAACAGATGAGGTCACAGCCGGGGCGATGCAGCATTTGACATTTTCTTCCTGAAATCCCTGGGCTGCAAAAACTTCTATACCAAACCAGCTGACACATGTAAACAAACAGATGAGGTGTCAGTAGGGGTGATGCAACATTCGCCACTTTCTTCCTCAAGTCTCTGGGCAGCCAAAACTATTATACCTTTCCACTTCTGACCTTCTATCTGATCACCAGTATGGGTTCTGCAAGGGGCGTTCTGCTGGCGATCTTCTTGGCCTCTTAACTGACTCTTGGTCATCCTCTCTTAGCCATTTCGGTGAAACTTTCTCAGTCGCGCTAGACATATCAAAAGCTTTCAATAGAGTTTGGCACAGATCTTTGCTTTCTAAACTGCCCTCTTTCAGATTCTATCCTTCTCTCTGTACCTTTATCTTCAGTTTCCTTTCTGGCCATTCTATCTCTGCTGTGGTAGATGGTCACTGTTCTTCCTCTAAACCTATCAACAGTGGTGTTCCACAGGGCTCTGTCCTATCACCCACTCTCTTCCTGTTATTCATCAGTGATCTTCTTTCCATAACAAACTGTCCTATCCACTTATACGCTGATGACTCCACTCTTCATTATTCAACTTCTTTCAACAAAAGACCATCCCAACAGGAAGTACATGACTCCAGACTGGAGGCTGCAGAACGCTTAACCCCTGAGAGGTCACCATACCTTTACATCCCATATACTCATCCTGATCACCGAAAATCAGTTTTTCATATATTGTTCCGTATGACTCAAAGTGATCCCAGAACTTTTAGAGTTAAAGTTCAAAATCTCCATTTTTAAATGTCCCACTGGGCCTTTAAACTTGACTCGGTGGGCAGTGCTGCCAGACGTACGATTTTTTTTTGTCGTTTACCGATTTTTTTATAGCTATAAATGATAATCTACGTTTAGTATGTGTATTACGAGTGCCCATCCTGACTAAGTTCCTCATCTTCTTCCTCTATTTGATGATCAAATACATAATCAGGGTCATCATCACTATTATCAATGCTGATGTCACTGTCCTGGTCACCAATATCTTCCTCAAGACATAATTGCTCATCAATGTCAGCGAGAGTTAGAGAGCGGTGACGCCTCCCTGCCATTGTGACTCAGAGACAAGTGATGGCCGGGGACGGAGTAAGCAGCAGCGCGTGGGCTGAGAGGGGGGTTGGGGTGGGAGGGCTTACACGTGTGTTCAAATGGCGGGAAGCTGTGCTGATATATGGTAGACACTTCCAGAAAAATAATTCATGTAGCTAGAAGGCATTTCCAAGCAGTAGAAGGCGGGAAAGTGATGAACGTACTTGTACGTGATTGACCACAGGAAGTAACCTCTGATTTCACGTACTTGTACGTGATTGACCACAGGAAGTAACCTCTGATTTCACATACTAGTATGTGATTCACCACAGGAAGTAACCTCTGATTTCACGTACTTGTACGTGATTGACCACAGGAAGTAACCTCTGATTTCACGTACTAGTACGTGATTGACCACAGGAAGTAACCTCTGATTTCACGTACTAGTACGTGATTGACCACAGGAAGTAACCTGATTTCACGTACTTGTACGTGATTGACCACAGGAAGTAACCTCTGATTTCACATACTAGTACGTGATTGACCACAGGAAGTAACCTCTGATTTCACGTACTAGTACGTGATTGACCACAGGAAGTAATCTCTGATTTCACGTACTTGTACGTGATTGACCACAGGAAGTAATCTCTGATTTCATGTACTTGTACGTGATTCACCACAGGAAGTAATCTCTGATTTCATGTACTTGTACGTGATTCACCACAGGAAGTAATCTCTGATTTCACGTACTTGTACGTGATTCACCACAGGAAGAAATCTCTGATTTCACGTACTTGTACGTGATTCACCACTTACGGGTTAACCTCAGACCTTACTATCATCTCTGATTGGGGTAAAAGGAGCCTTGTGTCCTTCAATGCCTCAAAAACTCAATTTCTCCACCTATCAACTCGACACAATCTTCCAAACACCTATCTCCTATTCTTCGACAACATTTAGCTGTCACCTCCTTCAACACTAAATATCCTCAGTCTATCCTTAGCTCAAAATCTCAACTGGAAACTTCACATCTCTCTTACTAAATCAGCTTCCTCGAGATTGGGCGTTCTGTATCGTCTCCGCCAGTTCTTCTTCCCCACACAGATGCTTTCCATTTATAAGGGCCTTGTCCGCCCTCGTATGGAGTATGGCTCTCACGTGTAGGGGGCTCCACTCACACAGCTCTTCTGGAGTCTGGACAGAGTGGAGTCTAAGGCTTTTCATCTCATCAGCTCTCCTCTTATTGATAGTCTTCTACCTCTTAAATTCTGCTGCCATGTTGCATCTCTTTCTATCTTCTATAGATATTTTCATGATGACTGCTCTTCTGAACTTGCTAACTGCATGCCTCCCCCCCTCCCGCGGCCCCACTGCACTCGACTTTCTACTCATGCTCATCCCTATGCTGTCCAAACCTCTTATGCAAGAGTTAACCAGCATCTCCATTCTTTCATCCCCTTCACTGGTAAACTCTGGAACAGCCTTCCTTCGTCTGTATTTCCTCCTGCCTACGACTTGACCTCTTTCAAGAAGAGTGTATCAAGACATCTCTCCACCCGAAATTGACCTCTCTTTTGGCTACTCTTTACTGTTATCTATTATGGGAGCGGCGAGTAGCGGGCTTTTTTTTTCACTCTTTTTGTTGCCCTTGAGCCGTGTCCTTTTGTAAAAAAAAAAAAAAAAAAAAAAAAAAGCTGATATATGTGTTGGGTGGGGTGATGCAACATTCGCCATTTTCTTCCTCAAGTCTCTGGGTAGCCAAAACTATTATACCAAACCAGCTGATGTATGTAAACAAACAGATGAAGTGTTGGCAGGGCAATGCAGCGTTCGTCATTTTCTTCTTCACAATGGTGGTTGTATTACACCTCCTCTTCTTCCCTGTAGAAAGTGGTTTAGGAGCCGTCATGGTGGAACAATACAAATAAAACCAAGTGAATCCAAGAAACAGCCAGCCAGGTAAATGCGCCGTGAACTGGGTGAATGTCATGTTATCTATTTTTCAGACTTTTACTGCATCATTAATGTCTTACATTCACAGATACGGGATCTCAGGAAGCAACTGGTACTCGCTAGACAGAAGGAGAAGCTGAAGAAGGAGAAACACAAAGAGAGGCTGATGATTGCCAAACAGAAGGAGAAAATGAAGATGGAACAGTTGCAGCATCTTCAGGAGGTCATAGAGATGCTGAAGGAGAGGTGCCCAGAGTACTCCAGCCAGAAAGACCCAGCGATACAGAGACACTGCTCCCTGTGCCATGCTCCCCTGCTCAAACGCTGCCATAGAGTAGCTGAACGCTGGGCTGCCCTTGATGTGACGGAGGGCCAAGTTTCTCTGCCCCTTTCACTCCTCAGACCTGCAGAGCGCCATCCTGCTCCACCCCAGCAGCTCAAATCTCGTGCCGGACGATCACAAAAATTGCACCTCTGTCCATGGCTGAGTAACAGAAGTCTGCTCTGCCCTGATTGTCGATTACTAGGAAACAGAAGCAAGTTTAAAGGAAGGAGTTCAGCGGTTCACTGTTTGAGGCCGCACTGCTGACGAAGGTATGGATGGGTGTCTGTTTGCAGGAGACTGGTTTTTGTTCTTCTTTATTATTATTATTAGTAGTAGTAACAGCAGTTATTATTATCATCATTATTACAGTAAAACCCTGCCTATCCAAAACCCCATTTATCTGGAAAAACTGAGGCTGGTCAAAAAATAAAATAAATAAAATATATCTTAGAAAATCAATAAAGTCCATATTTTAATCCTTATACCCCGTGATAAAATGAGCGGGCGGTTTTAAGTTACGTACATAAAAGACGGGTTACTAATGTTAGTAGGTGTTCCCTTGCTTACCTTAGTGTTGTCAAATTATTGTAACAAATACTGGGACGATTATTTATCATTTGAAAGCTTAGAAGTTGCACTTTGCTGTGGTATAATGATAAATGAACAACTGGAACTTATATATTCTTTTAAATGGGAAACCTCCAATATCACCTCGCTCGTTATCTGACATCATCCTCATGGCACACTCCTCCCTTATCTAGGTCAATTTGAAGACAAAAAAACAATTCTCACATATTGTCATGTATCATATCATGTGCCTGAAATATGGTCCTTCACTGAACTGACCTGCCATCTGGTGGCCCTGCTGGAGCCGCTGCCAAAGCCAAGCACTGCAGCATTCTGGGGTCCAGCGAGGCTTAATTGACATTTATCTACCAAACTAGCATAATATCAGAGTTGTAATGGTTACTATCATGTTTACATGAAAAAATCTGAGTGCTGTACATTAATCATGTCGTTATAATGATTATTGTTGGCAAAATAAGAGTCATCGACATATCCTCCAACACCCAATCCCGTGGTTAATAGGAATGCATCAGTGCGTCCTCTTGGCAGGTATTTCCTTCATGCACTAAAGGAGAAGTCAAACAAGTCCGGCATGGTGTCATGGTCTCAAACTCATATAGTAGTGATGGAAAGTAGCGTTGAAAATTTTGCCACTCAACATTCCTCCGGCTGGCATGCTGCTGCCTCACACATGATGCATCCCCTGTCCTTCCAATCAGAGCGCGGGAGATCTTGGTCTTGGTTCAGGAGGTTGTTTACATTGCTGCTAAACATATCGTACGCTGCCGGCAGGAAGTGTTATACTTATTTCATTTTTCTAATTTAAATCATAATACATATATCTTTAGCATCTTATAATATTACATTCACTATATGGAACTTTAACCCGGCAGCGTCGGTGGACCCATTTTTGGGCTCCTGCGAATCGGTCCACTGAAACGGTGGACCCTGTATGGGGCTCGGCTCAAAACGCCTAATTCGAGCTAATTGTAGGCGGTGGCGGCATTGAACAACCCACCATGCATGCCCTGGGTCATTGTGGTGGGTAATTGATCTTGAGGCAGGCTTATTTGTCATAGGTGGTGCTGTAAGGTCATGGCAGACTGAATTAGCGATCCATATAGTAATCACTTGTCAAATTCTCTAAAGTAGACAACAAGTGACTCTTGGCTAGATGCCACGTGTCACGAGACTGTTTATTTTGTAAAAATCACCACCCAAAAGGAATGGAGTTTGAGTTTAAATAAATATTTTTAATGGCTTTATGGTTATGAGAGGAGTACTCTGAGATACGTTCCATGCTCTTTTCTTAGTCTCAAAATGCAGTGTATTGATGCCGTTTCTCGGCCACTTCTCGGCTTTCCCATGGCTGAAGCCCACGGGTTAATGGAACAACATATATGTAGAGCCTGTGACGATTGTTTATGTGGAAAATAATATATTTAAATTTCCTATTGCTTGCATTTCACCGTTTCTTTGATACTGCTAGTAAGTCAAGTGTCTCTATACCGTAGCAATGAGAAAATTATGTGATTTCTAAATAATAGCAAAAAACTAGTAAGAAAAATTATTTGAAGGTATGCTGCATGCATATTTATTTTTTTGTAGTTCCACCAGGGCCACCAGATGGCAAGTGTGTTCAGTAAAGGACCCCATACCTATTTACTCATGGAAATACATATATATCTGCTATTTTGCCTAGAAATTGGTAAAAAAATGATAAAACACAGCACACATCGCAACCGTGTACTCACTGCAGGAAAATCTGGAGACCGACTACAACAAAAACAAATCCTTGTAAATGGTAGGATGTGAAAGGCCAAGCATCCAGCATGTTGAAAAGATAGGGCTTGATGTATGACACATAACCTCAAGCATAAGCAAACTGTGTATCATAAAATGAGCGCAATATTTGAAGTGCCGTGATCGTGGCATGATGGAGACTAACATAAAAACCGTAATCATGCATGACAGAGTATAAAGGTAAAAATGTATTTGGCTTCCATTACGACTATTTTCCAAGGCCACAGAGAAGATGAACCAGGTTTGCATGGGGGTGATTTTCCCATTCATGATGCAGAAGTCGTGTAAATCTATCACTAGGACCGCAAAACAGTTCGAGAAAATCCCAGCAACTTCTACGAGAGGCTTTTCAAACAGGCGAACTGAGATGCTGAGATGTTTAAGAATATGGCCATAAATCCGACTGGTGTAAGATTTGAAAAACCGCACTCAGCACCTGCTTATTTAATTTTCCGCCACCGTGCCAGCAGCTCCACGCCCTTATCCTACTGCACACCACCCACACTACACTCCGCCCTCAACCAGCTGATGCACTTAGACCCCACCTCCCCTCTCTCTCTTGTGGCACTCTGCAGGGCACCACCAGGGCATGTGTACAAATATAGAAGGTCTTGTAGCCTTGTAACTTACTGCGGTAGCCTATCACACCACCACTCTGCCTGTGGCATTACAACAGGACCAGAATGTGACTTTACTGAACCCTGACATAATGGATTCAGTTGTGTCTAGGTTTGGCAAGAGCATTCGGCCCATTGTAGTAGTAATGTTCCAGGCTACTGTGGCATGCTATAGTATTACACAAGAGAGAGAGAGAGAGAGAGAGAGAGAGAGAGAGAGAGAGAATGGACACACACACACACACACTTAGAAAGTGTGTGTGTGTGTGTGTGTGTGTGTGTGTTGGGGCAGTGTAGACAAATCAACTGATAAAGGGCAGAGCATATTGAGGGTGGGGTGCTGTACCTAGTCACTTCCATGGGCACTATTCACACCTTGGACTGAGACAGTCACACTCCAGTCAGGAGATGTTTCCTGCTCTGGTAGTTAGGCCCGTCATTTTGAATTTTCGCTCCCTCAACAGTACGAGTCACATCATTGTTGATGGAGGATGTGTGATTGTTTACAAGCAGAGTTGGCGATGACCACCACTATTGGATTAGGAAGAAAGAAAGGAAGAAACATGAAATTGGAAAATGAAGCATGTGGGTTCATTCAATAGGAGTGAAGGGGAGTTCCATACGTGCTGGCACGTTTGTCCTGGTCATGGTCTGGTCAAGATATATTTTGAATGGATTGCTGCTGGAGTGTGACCAGACCGTGACATGACCATTGCTGCCAGTGTGTGTGCTACCCTTTAAATGCATGTAATAATGTGCAACCAGACCCCATAAACAGACCATGACTTGATCGTGACCGTTGCTACAGCATGAATCAAGCCTTTGTTTACCTATGCGCTCCCATTGTTTATGGATACCATGGTCATGCAGACTAGCTGATTGACCTCTCTGAGCCAGAAGCCACCCATCTTTGCTGGAATAAGGGGCCAGAGGTGTGTTGCTAGCTGCAGCACATGACTGCAACATTGCCCAACCTTCAGGACGCCCGTCTCCCAGCCTTATAGGGACGCCGCACACAGCAAACTTATGAGAGGACTGAGGTTAAGGGTGCATCAACCCATCCTCAGGGTGTGGTACATCCAGTGAAGAGAAGAATGATGCAGGAAGAAGGAAAGAATACATCGACCTAATTATGGCATTTCCATACTCATTACTAAATCATAATGGCTACTAGTCCACATCAGACCACCCTTAGGTCTTGCTTGGACTGAGTCATTGATGAAAGTCCTTAATATTAAGAGCCCTTAAGCCCCACACTGTCCTATATGATAAGATGCAAAAATATAATAATAGTAAGCATCCTGTAAACACATTGCTTTCACCTCTACATAATATACTTTTGTTATTATAGAAGCAAATACAGTTTAGTAATGAGAAAAAATAGAACCCAGTGTGTATCTAATGCAACCTTAGGAGTACTACTAACTTAGGAGGAGCAGGAGGAAGGAAACCATGTGTATAGCAATTCATATATTTATTTCCTGCCCCCAGATGTCAGGGTCTTGAGCCTGGTGTAGTGTTGGCCTGCTGGATGGGTGCCTCCTTCTCTCCCCTCCTTTGCCACAGCCACCACCATAGGAAGGAGGGCAAGGAGGAAATGAAGAAGACAGAAGAAGAGGGAAAATTAAGAAGAAATGCAAGGGGAAATTGGGGCACTAATATCTTTGCTTAAAATAAAGAAAAATATACATACTACTAGTCTTTTATATTTGATCTGAGAAGTATTGTGTCATCATCTTGAACTCTGACATGAAAGAATTGCATTACTACAATAACAAGGCCTTGACTGGATTTATGAGGTACTGAAGTACTTAGCAGTTTCCTTTTTTCCCTCTTATATGTGTGTGTGTGAGAGACATACACAAACATCCACCTGTATATGTGGGTTCACTACCTCAAAATGTACAAAGGCAGCCACCAAGGAATTTTCAGTGCACTCCAAACATCCACAGTCCACCTGTGGACAATTCGGCCGTTCCTAAGAGAAGGACGATGTATACATGCATAAAGCAGCATAAAGTATCATAAGCAGCATTATTATCACCTATACCTACTACTATAAGGTTGTGGACCAAACAGTGAGATTTCAAGAACTATGTATTTGCATTAAGTTTATGTATGTACAGTACACTTTAATCTGTGTAAATCTCTCTCTGTAGTGTTTGTACAGCTGATGAATAATGCTGCTAATGACATTATGCTGCTTTATGCATGTACACACTGTCCTTTTCCTTACGAACGTCTGAATCGTCAGTGGAGGGAGCATGAATATTTGGAGAGGCATCGTGAAAATTCCTTCAGGACCGCCTCTGTGCATCTGGGGGGAAAAACACGAATGTGTGAATCTGTGAATAATGAACCTGCAATTATGGGAAGACTTGTATTAAAATAATAATAATAGTAATTGGTATATTTACTGCTTGACAAACTTTCAGCTAAGAATACAATACAATGAGTTATCATGTGACTGTGGGAGGTGAGGGAGGGGGTGAGGTGGAGGGAAGTGTGTAGAATCAAGTAGGAGGTGTGTGTGTGTGTGTGTGTGTGTGTGTGTGTGTGTGTGTGTGTGTGTGTGTGTGTGTGTATAAAAGTAATTACAGAATTACAGCTACAAGTTGCTAGAATCTAGTTTCAAGCAATTCAGTTTTCCTGGTCAACACTTCCATTAATTGTAAATATATTAATTACATTAATGACGGTAATATTTTTCATGCAAAGTACATTATAAAACAGCTACATCAATTTTAGAAAAAACAAACAAACTATTAACTACAATGTAACAAGCTTCAGCATATAGTTTACTTATTCACAACAGTTTTCTGAAGATGACAAACCTGTTGCATGTTACTTAAATGGTAAACCTGCGGGCATCATCGTGAATGCAGAGGCTTCGTGACGTCGACACAGGCGACATTGTACAGAAGGGGTTAATGGGTTTATCACACTGAGTTTTAACGCCTGGCACGATGATGTCAGTTCAGTATCACAGAAATTTTACCCCTCCTAAAACAGTCAGTGGTAGCTGTCTCGGACCATATTCTCAAACCTCACATTTGACAAGGTTTTGTAGGAGTTTTGGGCATTTCCAGGGGTAGTTTAATCTCATACCATGAATGTGAAAAAAACTCATGAAAACCTGATTGGTCTCCTTTTTGGCCTTTGGAAATGGTTGATGTGGGAGGTGGAAACGTCCGAGGATACTGACCCTTGGCGATGTCTCGAGTCACAGTGGGGTGGGTTGTAACAGCCCTGAATGAGGTACAATTATCTCTAACTTTGATGAACTAATTTTCATACACATGAAATCGGAGAAGTAACACTATTCGGATGATAAAGTGATAACTGAAGTACATGACAGTCCACTGGTCCATTGTTTTTAATACATATACTAGTTACTCTAATATGTTGTATGGCATCCAACTGCTTGCTTCACACCCTCTTGCAAAGGTGTAGCTAATTCATTATACACCTGTCCCCCTTATCTGTGGTTAGGGGACACAACACCAGTTCAACAGTCCCACACAGTCATTGTCAGTGCCCAAACCAAACTATATTCTTTACACATTCCTTTCATAGTTTTTTACAGCAGTGTGTCTAAGGGTGTGACTGGCAAACTTACACTTCTGGTTGGTTCCACATTCCACACAGTTTCCAGAAGTGTTTGTAAGGGTGGAGTGATGATGTGACTCATGGATTATTTTTTACCACATTCTTTTATTCATAGTTTCTTACACTGTGTGCGTAAGGGTGTGTCTGGTGAAGTGACTCCTGGATGATTTATTTCCCACATTCCTTACGTTCCCAGTACTGCCACGCTGTGTGTGTGGCTGTGGCTGGCAAGGTGACTCTTCTGGGTGAACTTCTTTCCACATTCCAAGCATTCATATTTTTTTACACCCTCATGTGTCAAGGTGTGTTTGTTGAGGTCACTCTTATGGATAAATTTTTTTCCACATTCCAAACACTCATAGTTTTTTATACCAGTGTGTGTAAGAGTGTGACTGGTGAGGTGACTCTTCTGGATGAATTTTTTCCCGCATTGTAAACATTCAAAGTTTTTTACACCAGCATGAGTAAACATGTGTCTGGTGAGGTCATTCTTCTGGATGAACCTTTTTCCGCATTCCAAACACTCATATTTTTTTTCACCAGTGTGTGTAATGTGGTGCATAGTAAGGTGACTCTTCTGGATGAATGTTTTTCCACATACCAAACATTCATAGTTTCTGGCACCAGTGTGTATATACATGTGTCTGGTGAGGTCATTCTTCTGGATGAATCTCTTCTCACAGTGGTAACATTCATATTTTTTTACACCACTGTGAGTAAGAGCATGGGTAGAGAGGTGACTCGTCTGCATGAATTTCTTCCCACATTCCTTACATTCATGTTTCTTTTCACCGGTGTGTGCTAAGGTGTGTTTGGTGAGGTGACTCTTTCGGATGAAGGTTTTTCCACATTCTCCACATTCAAAGTTTCTCACACCGCCGTGTGTCAGGGCATGATTGGTCAGCTGACTTTTATAGGCAAACTTTTTTCCACAATCCACACATTCATAGTTTATACACTCCACACCACAGTTTCCTTCCCCAGTGTGTGTCTGGATGTGTCTGGTGAGTTTACTGTTATGAGTGAATTTTTTCCCACATTCCTTACATTCAAAGTTTTTCACAGCAGTGTGTGTAAAGCTGTGTTTGGTGAGGTGACTCTTCTGGTTGAACTTTCTTCCACACTCATTGCACTCAAAGTTTCTCACACCAGTGTGTGCAAGGGTGTGGCTGATGAGGCCAGTTCTCGAGGTTAATATTTTTCCACAGTCTAGACACATAAACTTCCCTTCTTTTCTGGGTCTTATATTCTCAGCAGCAGGCTGCTGCTGGTCACAACTGACCCAACTGCCACCTGCAACATTCTGCTCCTGCATGTCCTGACAACTCATGCTGCTGTCCTGCCCTGCAGCCTCCTGCTTGCACACCTGTTGCAGGGAGTCCATCTGCTGGTCCTGACAACTCATGCTGCTGTCCTGCCCTGCAGCCTCCTGCTTGCACACCTGTTGCAGGGAGTCCATCTGCTGGTCCTGGCTCAAACCTCAAGGCTTCCTTCAGGATGTTCTTTTTAAGACCGGTGTGGCTGTGAAACGTGCGCGTCTCAACTCTCTCTCCGTGATCTCCCTTTGTTTGTACACACCAGACAGCTCATCCGTCAATGGTTTTCTAAGCAAACTAGCTGTTGTAGCCTGGTCTTGGTCTTGGTTCAGGAAGGAATGACTTCGCTCGGCACTGACCACAGCCTCTAGAACAGCTCACTCCCTCGGGTCAGACCTGAAATAAACCAAGAAAAAGTTGGTAATGGACAGCGAGAACACCTGCATTACCGGTAGTCCACCCTAGGCAGTATGCACCATCCAGACTTTCTTCCAAAATTCCTTTTACACTATCGTCTTTCTGGTCCCTTCTTGGAAAACACTCACCACTGGCAGGAGCCCCATCACCTTCCATACATTCCCTCCATTGCTATATGAGGCGCCGCGTGCAATGTTGGGGTAAGCGCCAGTTTTTAAGATATGTAGCCTAATATGTTTATGTATTCCATAGTGTTTATGAAAGATTTTCAAAAAAAAATTTATTTTTTTAAAGAGGGTTTTTTTATGAGTCAAACATGGTTTATGGGTTAAAAACCTCAGAAATTGCAGTTGAAGTTTTAGCAACTTTAAATTGCATTTTTTTTGTTGGTTTTAAAGCTAGAATCATCATTTTGATACCAAAATGAAGCTTATGTAAAGACAAAACTGCCTGTGTTATGTACAAAGTGCAAAAAGAAAAAAGAAATAAAAAACAAAAACACCCTGGGTTTTGAAAAAAAAAAAATCCACCAGAAGTATTTTATTTTACTCATATTGTGATTTACTGGGATTTATAGCAGTCAGAAGTCGGAAGGTAATGCAAATTGTTGTAATTAATGTAGCTAGTCATGTTCACTTAGAAAGAACTAGTTAAAAATTGTCACGAGTCAATTATAGAAAGTACAACAAACAAAAGTACATTAAGTCAGCTATTGAATATCGAACAAAGTTAAAAAATGTACGAAAAATTAATTAGATCAGCTAGACATGGCAACTGCGTCACTTCCTCCCAGAGCCCACTGGGGACTTGCACCATTACTCCCCCTGCCCCCACAAACTGTAACCTTCCACACAACTGCTCATGGACATTGCTATTCTGGCAGAACCCATCTTCACTGCACAACATTGGGCAATTTAGGGCTGCTGAAGCATGAATGACTAGCTGAGGAAGGGCGGCGATGATGGTGGCAGTGGTGTGTGGTCTCAGTAAACACGTCTGATAAACAATAAATACAACATTGGATATTTGTGATACTATAAACCGAAAAGATCTTGATATTTTAGGGCAAACTGAAACATGGCTAAGTAACTATGATATAGTCATATATTTATTGAAATAACACCAGTAACCTTCAAGAAAGCACTCAAGATTCATTCATTCACTACAACGTTACAAACAAGTGCATCAAGAATTAATTCTAGGTGCTAACATATTGTTGACTGCCCTGCAGAGCACGGCACTGGCAGTGGAGCCAGGCCTGAAACCTCATCAATGATAAATGGTAAACGGTAAACCAACACACTTCCAATCCTAACTTCATTCAACAGAGGGAACATTGAAAGCATATTATAGAAAGTTTTGCAAATTGCCTTTCCCAGTTAGTAGTTATGTTTATATAGAAATGTAAGGTTAATTGTTGACAGCAGGTGAAATACAGCAAAAGAAGCAACTTACACTATTTAAAATTTGCCCCCAAGCTAGCGTTTTCAGAAGTAGCAATGCTTTTTTAGTCTCTTGTTGTCACTGTGTAGTAACCCATCATCATATTTGCTCAAGCACCTTCCTAGCTGATTTCCACTTGAAAGAGCATCATTTTTGACTCATGTATGAATGGAAATCTGTAAAATAGACTACTCTTATTTGTTAAATAATGACTACAAGTTACTCACTCATCTGCTAGGATTACAACAACTACAACGGACTAAGCAGGTAACAGGCCTTGATTCAGTTTCATGACGTAGTCACTGATTCGACATGAAGTCATTCCAGCCATACCCCGTGATCCTGCAAAGACACTTGCTACCAAAGGTATCGACACACCTCTCCAGGTCACTATTCAGTATCTAAGTCTCACAGCCATATGGAGAGACAGAAAGCACAAGCGATTAAAGGATTTGAATCTTTGTCTGCCAGCCTCACAAAAAACATGGTCCACCACACTCTTCCCTCAGTTTTTAATTTTTACTTCTTCACTTGCCAATTAACTTGTCTCCTAAACTGACCTTCTTCTGCTTCAGTGTTTCAGGGGGCTGGGTAGGCCATGGAACCACAGCCTTTAGAGTCCCACAGTTGCAGATTGCTAATGGCCGTTTGTGTGCAGTTGGCTGGATCTAGCCGTTGCTGTTGTGTTTTTGAAGACTTGGAAGGTGATGGCAGTGCTGAGTGAGTCTCTATCCAGTAAGTCTCCTAGTGGTGGTCTGTAGACAAGAAGTTTGGTTAGGGAGGATTGAGGGCTATGTGGATAGAGTAAAATCTTGAACAGTGCAGGAAGAAGTGCTCTGGTGTGTCAGGCTGTGTGGGGCACCAATTCAGATGGTGTATGTGTGCAATGCAGTGGGTGATGGCAACGTCTGGGGGAATAAGTCCACCAATGCTGGGAGGTGAGTGTCAGCTGTTAGTCTTGTGTTCCAGTGTTTGAGGCAATGATGGTAAAATATGATACTTATGAAATTGGGTGCTGTGTTGGTAGGGTTACACTGGTGATACTTTAGGGCTAGTTGCAACACTGATTATAATGGATGAGAACATATGTACCATGTCAAGGGGACCAGCAACCTGAAATCTGGTTCATCACCAGTGGATCTTTGCTGGAAATTTTACAAGCTTGATTTAGAGAAGTAAAATGACCAAACCGTAAATTTTATCCAGATCTGGTCAACTTTGAGAAAAAATAAATAAAAAATAAAACATTACAGAAAATGAAGTTTTGTATAATTCTATCTCCTCCTTTTCTAACTGTATACACTTCATAAAATTCTGCTATTATATATGCACTGACATAAGTTGAAAAATAATGTTTACATATGATGTATTCCATGTACATAAAATGGGTCTAACCTATGTTTTGTATCTTTTTCATCCCACGTCAAACTACAGCCAATAGTGAAATCATTGATATATAATTTATAAGGATGAAAGTATAAAGCCCTTGAGACATCCTACTCACTGCGCCATGTAGGATGTTTCGAGGGCAGAGAATTATACTGATGGCGGGTGAATCGTTCACTGTTGGCAGTGAAACAGTAACTGATACAAGTACATCGCCAGGTCACGATGTCAACACTAGCACTCAATGGAAAACTCATGCTAACAACCTAACTATCTACAGGCTCAGGGGAACAACAGCAAACCAAAAGTCTGGGTGAAAATGGACTGAGGAACAACATTTTGGAGCAAGGAAAAACCGGCTTGATTTTTTTTTTTTACAGCAAAGGAAACAGCTCAAAGGCAAAATAAATAAATAAATAAAATAAGAGGAAACACAAAAAAATAAAAAAAATAAAATAAAGCCTGCAAATTAATGTTCGTAAACTTGAGCTTGCCATAAGGGGTGGATGCAAATAGTCGAGGAATAGAAAACTTGTTTAAACATATCCTGCGTCAAGGGTTAATCTGATATCTGTTTGTCTTGGAAACCGCTAGCGTCTCTATGAGGTGGAGAAAGGGGGGGTTCACTGAAAACTAGTGGAAGAAAATGTCAGAATTAGGAAAAATGCATCAATAGCTATAAGAAAAAGATGTCCTGATAAAAGAATTAGTAAAACAAATCTTTACCTCATCACAGAAAGGAAGTCAGTTTCTCGGCAAAGCCATACTTAAAAGGTGACACAGGATACTAAAGAGCAGGCATCGTAAGGCTGAGAATATATAAATCTTCTGAGTGGCCTTAAACCATCAGCTGCGATTGTCACGGATTTGGCTTTCACTGATAGCCTGGTAACATATATAGTCGAGTCGCGTATGGCGCGGTTAATTGGTTCTGAGCAACGGCCGTGCCATTGGAAACCGCGTCAAAGGAATAATTAAACCTATGGTGAAAATACAATTTGGTTCTGGCCCTTGCCATTTTGCCCCACCACACCTTTTTTTTTTTCTGTTCGTTCTAGCCCAAGTGCACCGGTAGGCATTATCTGCCTTTTGATGTTGTTCAGTCCGACCCCACGCTCACCACCTTATCCACTCGGCCACCGCCAACTTCCACTTTTTCACTCAGTACGTATGCTCATACGTCAGTGGGCGAATCTTGCCCGTGGGTTTCCCAGCAGGCTTGCAAGCCATTGTGCAGCACGTGCGAGGTAAGCGAGCCGACTCCTTGCCGTGCGGGGGCCGGGGGTTTAACTATAGTCGGTTCACCCGAGTCTGAAGTGTGGATTATCGTGCAATGGCAACCTGCAGCCACACGGCATATCCGATTTCATGGATACTGTATGCTAGCCTACGCATAGTAAACAGTTGTCACTGTCAATAATATGCAGACAGTATTAACAAATACCGTCAATCATAGTCGACTGAGTTAAAAATATTAGTAATGTCACAAATCGCTGTTTTGTTAATTTACAAGATCACTGATTATGATTATTAAACAGCCTTGAAGCTGTCCACCACCGAGAAAAATTAGCAGGCTTTACATTAATACAACAGCTATTTATCACATTACTAAATTTTTTAAAACTCATAATCGACTATAATTGACGGTATTTGTTAATGCTGCCTGCACATTATTGACAGTGACGACTGTTTACTGTGCATACATTATCCATGAAATCGGACATGCCGTGTGGCTGCAGGTTGCCGCTGTGCGATAATGCACACTTCAGACTCGGGTGAACCGACTACAGACGTGTACTCATCAGGTCAGGACTGGGAACCCGTTGCGCCACCGCCACATTCCACCCAATAACCGCCCAACCATTTACTTTCCCCGCCAACCCGAAATTGACAAAAAATATTATTTGGCACACATATTAACCTCTGGGATGCAGATTTCCTACAAGACGACATTCCCAAGCTACAGGAATGGATCAAAAAGAGGCTGCTACAATTCAATGAAGAAAAATGTAGTCTTGCACCTTGGGAGGGAATATCCAGCACCCCAATACCACATGGAAAACACTACACTACCCACCACAGAGGCAGAGAAAGGCTTGCCAGGCTGCCAATGAAAGCCAAATCCGTGCCAATTGCAGCGGACGGGTTTATGCAATAATTAATGGTGACCAACCACTTTCAAAGATCTCTCTCTCTCTCTCTCGTTAGTTTCTTTAGTCTCTGATTTCTTCCCTTTTGGACTGGGCAGCAAGAAAGACAAAAGAAAGGAAAGGCTCTGGGAACACTGGCCAATTTAGATATTTAAAAGCCAGTTTGCCAGCAGGCTGATGTGCAGAAGGGCCTGCTGTAGATTTTAGTAGGCTAGTTAGCCAGATCACTTTCTCTTTTGCCTGCTGGAATAGACAGTTGGTCCAGGTCCACTTTACCTGAAAAAAGGAGCAAAGGAGGGGGGAAAGATTGACGGGAAGAGATGAGGAGCAGTCGGGGAGTGCATGACTGTGACTTGGAATTTGAGTGAGGGCAACGGCAGCCGACTGCGAACGTTCTTCTTGTCTACATCTATAAATTTTGGCTATATGATCATTCTGAAAAATGAGGATAATTTGTAACTTACTGAATACAAAAATGTGCGGAGAGAGAGAGAGAGAGAGAGAGAGAGGATAGAAATCCTCCCAAAAACCAACCCAACCGCCACCATGAGATTTTCCCCCTCGGAAAAAAAATCCAACCTGGCAACTCTGCGCTCGTTTGGCCAGGGGAGACCATGAACCGCGTCAGAGATGGATTTACCCGTGTGATCTGAACATATGGTTCTGAAACCATACCGCGTCATAGGAACCGCGCCTTATGAATCTGCGGCATACGTGAATTGACTGTAGTCCCAGGTCTCTTTCTCTGCCTCTGTGGTGGACAGTGGAGTGTTTCCCATGTGGTATTGGTATGCTGGATATCCCCTTCCAAGGTGCAGGACTTTACATTTCTCTTCATTGAATTGTAGCAGCTACTTTTTGTTCCCTTCCTGTAGCTTGGTGATGTCTTCTTGTAGGAAATCCACAGCCAAGGGGTTAAACAACATAATGCCCTCCTATGCAAAGACTGGAAGTGAATGGATTTGACCACTTGTACTGGGTGAGTAAAACACCTTGAATCACTCATTGAGATAAAGGGCCAGTTCAACAGTCAAACACAAACCAAACTGTATTCCCAGCAATGATCTGTTATTTCTACTCAATACTTGATACTAATAGAGATTTCCAGTGTGGTTTCCTAAAATTTCTTTGTTTTCACATCAGCACCAGACACTATACAAGACATTTTCATGGTATTTTGTGTGTGGTTGGGGAGCTTACAAAGTTGCTGTATTGGACTGTAAAACTGGCCCATTGTTGCATACTCTGTTTTTCCAGCAGGACGAAGTGTCTTAACCCACGATAATACCTCGTTCAACCAGGCCATGGATTTCGTCATCTGTGCGACTCATGCCAGACAAATTCGAGGTAGTGATGAGTTCTACAAAACTGTCCCAAAGCACAAAAAGATGTTGGTGCCGGCAGCAAGCATCGGAGGGTTGAATGAATCGGAATCAGAGGTAAAGGCAATGGAGGACTTGTATGGGATAGCACAGCCAGGATGAATGGCTGAGGCAGCGCTGGAGGCATCAGGGGCAGAGGCACAAGCAGGGTTAGCAGGAGGGATCAATGAGGCAGGGAGGCATTTGGAGTTGTGGATATGTGCGTCGTGGGTGAGTTATATCTTCTTGATCTTGATAATTAATGCACAGGGCAGCTGTACAGGTGCATTACACGCATATTTGTGTTGGCTGTTGGGGGAATGGGGGAGCCGAGTATGCAGGGGAGGTAAGTGAATCAAGTGTAATTGTTTGTGTTGGTGTGACAAGTGAGTGTATTTGTTTTCTGAGTGAGTCTACTGTACCGCTCTAAAATCTGTTGAGGGAGACTGTTCCAGTGGTGTATGGTGCGTGGAAAGTATGAGTGCTTGTATGCGTCAGTGTTAGTGTGACATGTTTGGTGTTTATGGATGTGTGTGTTACGAGTGCGTTGACTGTTTGAGGGTCAATGTTTTGCTGTGTTGGAGGCATCCATCTCACTGCTGGAGCTGGTGAGGGTGAGTGGGTGCAATTAGAGGGAAGTCAGGCAGCAGTGTGGAGGCAGCCGTGGCCTTGCTAATAATGTAGCACAAGTTGGCATTTTATTTCAAGACAAATAATTTTTTCATGGGCAAAATATGATGCTTTTTCTTATTGTGGAGATAGCTTTTCTGTGTAAACCAGTGTCTCTTATTTCCTGACCAAATACACTTTATAAAATTCTGCTGTTGTACATGCACTGACATATATTCGCCCAGAATTTTTTTAGCTATGTAGATGGGTGCCTGAGGTTAATTGAAAATAATGTTTACACATACTGTATTCCATGTGCATAAATGGGTCTACATGTTTCGTATTTTTTATACCAAGTCAAACTACAACCAATAGTGAGACCAATGATATGTAATTTAGAGGGATGGAAGTATTTGGTGTGGGTGAAAACTGACTGAGGAGCAACACTTCGTAGCACAAGTTAGTGTTTTATTTTCAAGACAGATTATCTTTTCATGAGCAAAATATGATGTTTTTTTTTAAAGTGGAGATACCGTATTTCCCACCATATAAGATGCACTTTTTTTCAAAAAAGAAGATTAAAAAAATTAACCTGCGTCTTATATGTCGATGGTTAGGTTATGGTAGGCCGAGGGGTTATTGTTACTGGTATGAGACCAACACCCAAAACACCTCCATTTGCCACAATAGTCCCCAGAATGAAATACAGTAAACCCTTGATATAACGGACTAATTGGGGGGGGGCCTTAGTCCTTTAACGCCGAAAGTCCGTTATGAGCAGCGAAAATTAGAAAAATGTAAAATAATGCCGATGAACCTAATAAACGTAGGTATAGTTTTTCTTATTGTGTATGCTGTGTGCACGTTGTCTGTATAGCCGCATAGCACACTTGGTGATGGACTACGAGGCACTGAGGCTGCCAAGTTGGCAGTGGGGCCCTGCTGGGGGCCGTATTGTTATGGGTATAGGTAAAGTTGTACAAGTATGCCAAAATTGCACTGGCACAAAACTTTTTTTTTTAGTTTTTTTGGTAGTTTTCGGAGTGTTATGAAATAATCTGATATATAACTGTTTCTGTCACAAATCATTAAATGATTGACTTTTCAATGCCTATTGTACACCCGCCGCAGCCCACAGCTGCAGCCGCAAAATAACTTGCAGAGAGAGATGTTCAACTTGCTTAGTTTCTACATTTCACTCACCGCTCACAAAGATCACAAGTGGACAAACTAAAACAAAACCAGGCAAATTAGTGTTTTCCTGCCATGTATTCCCCCAGTGCGTATGCGTGGTGGACAGCAAAGTGACTTATTGCTTCGAGGAGGTATTTCTCGCAACATAGGCCGCCATGTCACATCCCTAGCTGCGTATTTCTGCGCTCAACACCTTGGAGGAATAATACGTATTCTTCCTCCAAGCTCAACACCGAGTGCCGAATAAATTTAAACTAACCAAACATAACTATACATAACCTACCTAACTGCGGGGCTTAACCCACCTCGACCCCTTAAGGGGGTATCACACTGGGCTATTTTTCCTCCAACATCCTACCTCAAATCTCCTCCGACCTCTTCAGGACGACGGGCTTCTATTCGAGAAGAATTGTCACCGAATCACCTTTACTTCTTCACTGCAATTAGCTTAAAGCCAAGAAGGAGAGGCATGTGTGGAGGCGGCAGTGGTTAGCAAGGAGAGAGCAGTTTGGGGTTGTTTATGTTAAGAGGTCAAGTGACAACTTATGTTGTTCTATTATAAAGTTTTGTTTTGGTCTCTTTTTTTCTTTTTCATAATTCTTATTCTATTGCAAGTTATGCAAGAAATAAAATCACTATGGCAAACTAATTTGTTTTCTCAACAATTTACACAGAATGTCAGTTGACTTCGAATTTTCCTCCAGCAAATCGGTTCCTTCCCGAAAGCTACAGGCTGCAAATTTGCTCCGACAGTCAGTGGAAAAAGTGCTGGAGGTGGGTGGTACCGCTGATTAATCGGAGGTTGGAGGAAAACTTGCCCAGTGTGATAGCCCCTTTAAGCTGTGTCAGTACCGACACTCACAAACACTTGGCTAGTTTTCATTACATTTACATCCTGGATTGATGCACAAGACTTTTTTTGTGGTATAAATACATTCTTCATGTGAATGGAAACCACAAGGAGGAAAGAATTTCATCAGGTGGGCTGAAAAAGACGACAATAACCAAAGGATGGGACAGCAGATAAAGGGAGGAGGGTGAGGTGACTAGAAGATGCTTATGTAGTTTCCGGAAGCGAGTGGTTCAAAAACAATTCTTGGTCGGTCCCCATGGATTTCTGACCGTCTGACCTTGACCGTTATATCCAAAATCCGTTATGAGCGGGTCCATTATATTGAGGGTTTACTGTACACCAAACCTGACAACACAAGGAAGACACGCTACGTTTCCTTAGTAGACAGGGATCATTGATGTAAGACAGACCTTCTTCATAAAATTGTTTGACTTTGCTTGATTGATAAACACAAACAATATTTGGATAATATTGATGAGATATTGAGAAGATAGATTATTATTCGATATTTACAAGTGCCTGTTTCTCCATTTTGCACTTATCTTTTAACATTCTTACTTTACATACGTGTTCAACAAACATTGAAGCACATTCAAGTTTGAAATTTCACACTTCCTTATGTTTTAAAAATGTATAAAAATATTACAACAACTAGACTTACAATGTAGAACAATAATAAAGAAATATGACGTAGCTACAAACTTTATACCCATTACCCCTTTGAATGTTGCTATCTCCGCCATGTTTGTTTACATCTCAAAGCAGTACCCTCAAGCCTGTAAGAAGGACCAATTCTGGTAGGCCCCAGCAAATATTAAGGGTTTGGTTAATCTGCTAACAACTGTTTCAAATACATAAAAAAAATAGCATGTGGAGTGCTTCACATTTGTTAAGGTTTTAGTTACTGATTCATACCAATTTACTGCGTCAATGGCTAAAATATGTGAGGGTGCCTTGAAAATTTCAAAGTCCAGTGTTGTTGTTTCATGAGGGCTCCCTAAGCAGACTGAGCCTCATAGCTGCCTTACACTACACCACAGAAACTAGTTCCTAAGTCAATAATATTCAGAACGCATATGGATCATTACGATTTTGGACATAAAACTGTCTTTAACCCCTTCAACACGAGGACGCATATACTGCGTCCTTACGTGCCCCGTACCACATCCAAGGATGCGCATACTGCATCCTGGCGCACTTTAGCCAATATACGAGTTACTTCCTCTTTATATTTATGCTTACATCTCAAAATTATCAATTAATTTATGTTTCTTTATGTGCACCATTTAATTCTGAAAGTTTTCATATATAATACGTGATGAATATGTCGAGTTTATGACTGAAAGCTTGTTATATTCAATAGCGGCATTTGAAATTTGACATGTGCACGATCCCGGATACGGCGCGGAGCACTGTTTTGGCCCGGCCGTAGTGAGTTTCTTTATGTGCACCGTTTAATTCTGCATGTTTTCATATATCATACATGATGATTATATTGAGTTTATGACTGAAAACTTGTTATATTCAATAGCGACATTTGAAATTTGGCGCGCACGGCGATCCCGGATACAGCGCGCAGCGCTGTTTTCGCCCAGTCGTAGTGAAGGAGTTAAGAGTTCTACGTTATTTTCTTCTCTATTATAAAGCAAATAATAGCGCAAGTATTTGTATTTTATAATTTTAAAGGACTACATTCATGAAGTGTTACTACGCAGGGGTGACACGTAAGCAGCTTCCTGAAGCTCAGTTTTCCTCTTGTCGCCATGATGGGCAGATGGATTGATACTCTAGTCTTCTTTAGTCTCCTCAAAATATAATTCTACTTCACCTCTCGGTAAGTGTTAGCTGAGTATTTATCCTTTTTAATGGTATGCATGTAGTTTGACAGAAGGACCGATTACTTTCCACTTCTAAACCAGATGTTTGTCTTGTGACACGTGTCACTTTGATTCGCCAATGAGGCACCTCGCACCACACTGCGGCATCAAATAACCCAAAACCGAGTCCTTTTGACCCTTCAATGCCATCATGTTCGAACAGTGACACAGGCATGTGACATGGGGTGTGCTTCGTGCCTCGTGGTCGCATCAACTCAATAACATTAACCGAAAGCTCTAGATAGCAGTGTTACCAGATAGGAGTGTTTCACGGTACGGTGGCGGCTGTCAGTCTGCCCTTGTTTCTTGTTGAGTCAGCGTTCTGAAACATTTCGTAATATTTTTTTTTTTCTTTTGTGCTTGTTTATTAAGTGCGACTGCTAAATAAGCCACCATGGAGCCAAAGAAAAAGGCAAAAAACACGATAGAATTCAAGAAAGAACTCGTAGCAAAGTATGAAAGTGGCGTACGCGTGGCCGATATACCCTTCCAAACAATAACCTCTCCTCCTCCCTCTCCCCTCCTCGCCGTCTTCCATACGCGAACAAGAGTCTTCAATAAAGGTAAGAGTGATGTTGAATGTTCATTTATGCATTTCATTAGTCATTTATATTTATCTATCATTGTTTTCTGTATGTAAAACTATAGTTATTCTCTATAAAATGTATTTTTTGTTAATATTTTGGGTGGTCTGGAATGGATTAATTGGATTTATATTGTTTCTTATGGGAAATATTGGTTCAGTTTTCGTACATTCAATTTTTGTCAGACGTTTTTCAAACGGATTAATCACAAAAACCGAGGCTGCACTGTATGCTTAAAGAAGCTGACATAAGTAAGAAAAAAATACATCCAAGCCCCCGTGGCGGTAATGCCACAAGAGAGAGAGAGAGAGAGAGAGAGAGAGAGAGAGAGAGAGTAATTGAAAGTAATTGTGGATATTGACTCCTGTCTCCAAATACAATAATACGCCTCCATATTATAGTTAAGGAAAAGGGAGAAATCGGTTCTTTTAGGTGGGGAGCATATTTAAAGTACTCCAGTGGTTTCCAACCTTTTTCTCAGGCAACCTCAATCAATCATGCACCTATAGTCATGACTGAGACCCCACTAGTTTAGTTGTTTGTAACAAAAAAACACCATGTTTGATATTTTGAGGTCTTGGCGACCCCTGGAAAAGTGCTTGGCGGCCCCCTCTTGGGGTCGTGACCCCCGGGTTGGGAAAGGGGGAACTACTCTAACCGAACTTTACATAACCTAACCTCTCAACCCCTTTGCTAACCAAGGGGGGTTGTGCCCCCCCTGGACCCCCCCCCACATGTATCATGTGCCGGAAAATCATGTTTTTTTTTGGTGGGGGAGCATATTTAAACTACTCTAACTGAACTTTACATAACCTAACCTCTCAACCCCTTTGCTAACCACGGGGGGCTGTCCCCCCGGACCCCCACATGTATTATGTGCCGTAAAATTGTGTTTTTTTGGGCGGGGGAGCATATTTAAACTACTCTAACCGAACTTTACATAACCTAACCTCTTGACCCCCTGCTAACCAGGGGGGCCTGTGTCCCCCCTGGACCCCCCCCTTTTTTTTGTTTATATTTCAGCCTGTAGGCTTTCTTCAGGGGCCTGGTGGTCGGCCCAAGCCCGTCATGGCGCAGGCAATTTTTATAGTGGCGCCAGTTTTGCGTTCGAACCTGCTTCACGCATTCGTACGTGCTACCGAACCTGCTTCACGCGTTCGTACATACTACCAGTGAGTGAATACATAGTCATATATGACGGTTGCAAGATTCTTATGACGGGAATTACTAACCATTTAGATGCTTCATTATTACCTTAATATTGTAACAGGGGGGCTTGGCCCCCCCCTCGATCCCCCTTTGGTATGAGACTGAGTGAAATTGCGTGGATTCCGTACGTGGTAAAAAAATCCCAGAATGTATGGAATTTCCCAACATCTAGGTAAATGTAAGGAATTTCCCTACAACTATGGTATTTTTCAACCCCCCATTAACTCAAAACTATGTATTTGCGATGCACTTCATGTTTACCGCCGCATTCTCCGCAGTCTCAAAGGCCCCCTAGCCAATTTTGGTTGCGAGGGGTGAGTATGGGCAACCACTAGAATAATATCAAACCTACTTTTAGGGGGTTACATATATCAGGAATACTAGTTCCCCGTAGCACACTCCGCCTCGCTCTGCCGTTCACACCCATTTTCTATGCAAGCGAGCGAGTGAGATTTCTCTCTCTCTCTCTCTCTCTCTCTCTCTCAATAGTCACAAATTATTTTTAAACTAAACCAACCCCGACTTGTAACCTAACGGCTAACAGGGAGGCTTCACCCCCCCTCAACCCCCCCACCCTTTGAACATATTTTCTAGACCATTTCCGATGCTCAATAGATTGATTTGAATATACTGAGGTATAAATAATATAGAATATATGTCCCTTGTGCTTCCCAGACCCCGCCTCCTCCTCCTATATATCAATCGCAGATTAATTTAAAACAAGCCAAAAACTACCAGAAAAATAGTTTCATCTGGAATAGAGAGACTGGTGAAAGACCAAAATTCGGGGAATATTCACGAAAGTGAAGCCTACTAATTTTGAGATGCTGACTGCTTATTTCTGGACAAAATATGATGCAGTTTATCATGGAGATAGTATTTTTCTCCAGAAATCATTAAGTGATTGACTTTTCAATGCCTTTTGTGGACCCGCTGCCGCAGCCGCAAAATAGGTCACAGAGAGGTTCAACTTGGACAGCCATGGAAAATCGAGGGTTTTGGGTGGGGGAGCGTATTTAAACTACTCCAATCGAACTTTACATAACATCCTAACCAGGGAGGGCGCAGCCCCTCTGGACTCCCCCCCAATGTATGTGCGACTTATTTCTGCGAGGTATTTCTCGCAACACCGGCTGGACCGCCGCCAGAGGAGGCTAAGCTATCGTAAATATTATCCCAAATTTTTACACGTTAACTTCGCCAGAGAAGGCTACCCTCTCGTGAGTGAATATTATCTGGTGCTTTTGACAAGCGACACACTGCCAAGCCCTCTTAGCCCTTAACCACTTGACATGATTCAGTGCCATTTCAGCCCAGGGACCAAGGTTAGGGCACATCCTTGTTAGCGCCTCCCACCCTGGCCTCAACACACACACACACACACACACACACGTCTGCTTTCTTTGCTTCCAATGAACTCGTAATTTTGTGGAGTACTTGGAGTCCGAGCACAATAACAAAGACCTTTTGGCCAAGAGTGTAAGTACATGATACTGCCCTAAGTCTGTGTGTGTGGAACCAAATACAACTGTTCGTGTCTAGGGTGTGCGGCGCGGGGTGAGTGAGTGTTGCATCAGCGTTGTGCTGCAGTCTGAAATATGGCCGTTAAGTAATGTGTCGTACCAGTTTAAGGCATGAACGAGGACTCTTGCTGCTGAGCACCCGCTGACCGCCGCCCGCTGTGCAAGTGCCAAGTGATGCTCGCACCTCCCCCTCGGTTCCTTCCTCCTCCCTCCGTCCTCTTGTGGGCCGTGGTGGACTGGTGGTGGTGGTGCAGCCAACGGCACCAAAGTGTCGTACAGAGCGTGATATATTTAACAATTTTTTTACCCCAAACTGTCGCCCACTCCCACACAGATAACGATATTCATTTATAGTTGTTAAAATCGTTAATTACTCATGTTTTTCTGCGATAGTTATGGGTCCGGAGCTAGAAAAGGCGAGGTTCAGAGTACGATAATCTGTATGGCTGCTTGCATCTCCCCCGCAGTGTTGCCAACCCGAAAATTATGGTTGGTCAAATATCCCTCTCTACCACAGACTTACATACACTTATGTAAGTCTGTGATCCCTACCGATGTCATGAAAAGTCCCTACGTGTCCCTACATACAAAGGCAAAGTCCCTACGCCTGTCCCTACGTCATTAATTTTTAAAAATTTCTTTTTAGCAAGAAATGAAGACTGGTCCCATATGTTTTCACGTAGGGCAACTGTTCGCTTTGATTGATTGATTGATTGATAGTTTATTGTTGCAAATAAACAACAAAGGAGAAGGGAGGAACATGCCATCCCAAACCCCAGGCAGTAGCCTACATAATGTGATTATCAGAGCTGGGCACTTCCGTACCTCTGTCCGCACCTCCGCTCCTCCGGACCTGCGGACCTTTAAACGAGGTGCGGAAGTCCGAAGTGGAAGTAACAGGTGCGGAACGGCAGTATTTTAAGTCCGTACCTCCGCCTGAGGGTATAAAATGATCACAAACATTATAATTTACTAAATTATAATGAACTTGTAAACTATGTGATCAATTTCTATATGTGAATTTGAAATAGAATATATAAAATTGAATCAGCAACATCTTTCTTTATTCCCTTCTCTTCCTCTTTGAATGATATTAACCGGAATTTTCTGTTTGTGCATGTGTACTGAGTATGATAATTATGATGAGTGTAAAAGTAGTTACTTTACTTCAAGGTGGTGGAGATTGTTAAAAAAAAATGACATATAAATAAAAAAAATGTTACTTCAGGGTGGTGGAGATTCTATGCGTTAAAACAATAATAATAATAATAATAATGATAATAATAATGCTGCTGCAGTATTGCCTTGTATTTCTTTTTTTTTTTACGACTAGATTTTTTTTTTCAGCGCGCTTTAATAGTTTTGGGTACGGTACCGGAGGTGCGGAGGTGCGGTACCGGAACGAGTGAAAAAATTTTAGGCGCGGAAGTACAGGTACGGACTATATGTGTTTCGAGGTGCGGAGGAGCGGTACCGGACTACCCGATATCCAGTAACGCGCCCAGCTCTGGTGATTATACAACTATAGTGAGACATGTGCAGGTACAGCACCATGTCAAGGTTCCGGATCGAGTTGGGTGCTGCAATCGGAAGGGGATAACAACAAACATTAAGATAAAATGGTTAGACACCAATTTAGTCTTGTTACATACATATATTTTAAGGTTCCCAGCGAGCTACCGGTGACATAGTCCATCGGTAGATCTCTGGGTGGTGGCAGCAAAACTACCCCCAGGGTGAGTCCCCCTTGTTTTTCCCCCAGATACCATTAGTTGAATTTTCTTTTAACATCATTTAGTGCCCCGAATTTCCGGGCACGACACCCGGAGAACTTCAAGGCACCACGGACTTGATGGTGCACCTCTTCCAGCCGTTCCTCTAGTTGACGGGCAAAACTGGAGGCGTCCCTTGGAAGGCTTTCCCCAGGAGGCCTTCCTGTCAGTAGGTCCACCGGCAATCGCAGCTCACGTCCAAACATCAGCTTTGCCGGTGAATACCCCGTAGTCTCGTGGGCGCCAGACCTGTAGGCCATGAGAAGCGCAGGCAGCTTCTGATCCCATGAAGACTGATCATTGTTGCACTGCTTGGCCAACTCCTGGCCCAACGTCCAATTAAACCTCTCCACCATTCCATCTGACTGTGGGTGCAGAGGGGTGGTCCGGGTCTTCTTGATACCCAGAAGTTTGCAACACTCAGCAAGGACTGTTGACTCAAAATTCCTTCCCTGGTCGGAATGGAGCTCGTTAGGCACACCGAAGCGACAGAAGAACTCCTCCACCAAAACCTTGGCGATGGTAGTGGCTTTTGGTCAGGGATGGCGTAGGCTTCCGGCCACTTGGTGAAGTAATCCATTGTGACGCAGATGTACCTATTTCCGTTCGTCGTCAGAGGCAAGGGTCCTGCTATATCCACTGCCACCCGTTCCATGGGGGCTCCAACCTGGTATAGTTGCAATGGGGCACGGTGACGCTTCTTGGGGCCCTTCTTTGCACAGCACACCTCACACGCGTGACACCATTCTTCGACGTCCTTCCTCCTGCCAACCCAATAGAACCTTTGGCGCAGGCGACTCAGTGTCTTCTTTACCCCAAGGTGTCCGCTGGTGATGCTGTCATGCATTTCTTTCAAGACGCCTTCCCGGGACTTCACAGGTAGCACCGTGGACCAGTAGTGGTCAAGACCATCATGAGAGACCCAGCGTCGCTGCAACACCCCGTCGTCCATCCGAAGAGTGTCCCACTGAGTCCAGTAATTCTTGGAGGTAGGGCTTTCTCTCGAGATTACTTCCCACCCAGGTCGCGTTGACGACTGACTCAGCCACTCCATAATTGGTCTCAGATCTCGGTCCTCCCGTTGCAGTTTTCCCAAGTCTTCCCATGGCACCTAGCTCCGCTGTCTGTTCCACTGTAGTGCGGCGGCACATATTCTGGACGCTTTCCCTCTGGAGGCAATGTTGACACTCAGGTAGGCAGGGGCGCCGGCTCAAGCTGTCCGCGTTACCGTGTGTTAGTCCAGATCGGTGCACAATAGTATAGTGATGCTGCTTTAGTTTACTTATCCAGCGAGCAAGCTGGCCCTCAGGGTTTTTCAGTGACTTCAGCCACCGCAATGCAGCGTGATCCGTGCGGATGGTGAAAGCTGCACCGTAAGCATGGAAAAAGTCAAGGCTCTTGACTACTGCCAAGAGTTCTTTCCGGGTCACGCAATAGTTTTTCTCGGCTGGAGTGAGCTTCTTGCTGAAGTAGGCCACAACCCGTTCCATGTCGGCACATGCCTGGGACAGCACTCCACCAATCCCCTCATCACTGGCATCACAATCCAGTATAAAAGGCTTAGAGGGGTCTGGGTAGGTGAGTACGGGCGAGCTGATGAGGGCCTCCTTGAGCTTCTCAAAGGCAACCTGAGTTTCCGCTGTCCACTCAAACTTGCGCCCCTTCTTCGTCAGGAGGTGCAGTGGTGCAGCAATCGTAGCGAAGCCTTTCACAAACCTGCACAACCCGAGGAAGCTCCGCAGCTCCTTCACGTTGGTGGGTGTCGGCCAGTCCCTTACCGCAGCCACCTTCTCAGGATCAGTGCGTACTCCAGCCTCGCTCACGATGTGTCCCAAGTATTGGACCTCCTTTTGGAACAGACAGCATTTCTTCGGGCTGAGCTTAAGGTGTGCAGCTCTAAACCGGGTGAAAACCTCTGATAGCCTTTCCATCTCCTGCTCGAAGGTCTGGCCAAAGACAATCACGTCGTCGAGGTAGATGAGTGCCGTCTTCCAGTGAAGTCCCTCCAGCACCTTCTCCATCAGCCGCTCGAACGTGGCCGGCGCGTTGCACAGGCCAAAGGGCATGACCTTAAACTGCCACAGGCCTTGACCGTAGGAGAAGGCTGTTTTCTCTTTGTCCTGCTCCGCCATTTTGACTTGGTGATACCCAGACTTCATATCCAGTGTTGAAAACCACTTGGAGCCCACCAAGGCGTCGAGCGTGTCGTCGATCCGTGGGAGTGGGTATGAATCCTTGATGGTGAGATCGTTGAGGGCTCGATAGTCCACGCAGCACCTGAGGGAACCGTCCTTTTTCCTGACGAGCACTACAGCAGACGCCCACGGGCTGCTGGACCGCTCGATTAACCCCTGTTGACGGAGATCATCCATTACCTCATCCATCTCCTTGCGACGGGCTGGTGCCATCCTTCGAGGAGCTTGCTTCACTGGGCGGTGGCTACCTGTGTCGATGTGGTGCTCTATCAGGTCCGTACACCCCAAGTCCAGGTCTCCTGTGGAAAACACATCTGCATTCCTCACGAGAAGCTCCCTGCTGTTCCACTTGGGGCTCCTCTAGACACTTGGAGCTCCTGTCAAACAGGTCGCGCAGGTAGTCGGGCAGCTCCTCCTGGGGCTTCGTCAGGGTTCTCCTGCAGACACAGGTTCTCGGTTCCTGGTCGATCTCTTGGCACAACCCCACCATGGTCCCTTGTTCTATTTTCTTTGGGCTGAAGGAGACATTGGCCACGACGACAGGCACTTCCGCTGCAGCAGGGTCTACCAAAGTACTGCCAACAATCACCCCGTTTTCTACCGGACATCGACTTCCACTTTCTACCACACACAGGCTAGCCGGGTGGCACCAGTAACTTGACAGGGTAACAGCATCTCCGACCTCGCAGGGATAATGGTGGTGCGCTTGACCGTCACTGGCAGGTCTTCCTTGTTCACAGTCGTCAGTGGCACCCTCCTTCCTCCTACAGTCAGCTGCTTAGCGCGAAAGTCCAGCTCGCACCTGTGGGAGACAAGATAATCCATACCTAGGATGCAGGGGTCGTCCATGTCGGCCACGTACACAGAGAGGGACTCTTCCTTTCCTCCGAGCTCAAACTTCACGTCCACTGGGCCTCTGAGCTCTGCATAGTGTCCAGTGACTCCGCACAGTCGATGTGACGTCTTAGGAAGCCGACGATGACTCACCACGTCAGGCCGCACCAATGTGCGTTCCGAGCCTGTGTCGACGACCACAGGCCACAACACTCCGTCAACCTTGCCCTCCACTTGGCAGCTCGTCATGGTGGTTCTCCTGCACATTGACATCTTCGGGGCATGTACAGGACAGACTGGTCGTTGCCCCCGTGAACCAGTCCTCCTTAGTTTCCCGAGTGGTGGTCCCTCGTTGGGGGCACAGTTTTCCGACACTCATTCTTCCAGTGCCCCTTTTCTCCACAGGTCCAGCACTTGGGTCCTTCTCTGGGCTTCTTCTTAATGCCACCTTCATATTCTTTCTTCCTCTTATAGCATTCGTTCTCCTTGTGCCCAACCTTCTCGCAGTACCAGCACGTTCCTTGGAACCTGTCTGTGTCGCTGACAGCGCCCTTTCGTGCCCTAAAGCCAGAAGTCGAGTCGTCCCTGAAGCTTGACAAGCTAGACCTAACAAAGGACTCAAACTCCATGGCACGTGCCAGAGCTTCCTGCATTGATGTTGGCTTAGCTTGGTTCACTTGTATCTTCAGCTGAGGGCTGTCCAGGGCATCGATGAATTGATCACGCAGCAAAACCGTCAGCAGGTCAGGGGTGGCACCTGGGTATGCCTTGTGCGCCATGCTCTCAAGGTCCTGAGCGAGTTCCTGAAGAGACTCGTCACGCCTCCTGTTGCGGGTTCTGAACCTAACCCTGAAGAGCTCGTTCTGGTGCTTGGTCCCATATCGTTGCTCCAGCGCCTGTGCCAGCCCGCTGTAGCTGCCCTTTGTCGCATTGTCGAGCTGAGCAAGGACCTCCAGCGCCGCCCCTTTCAGGCTAGTGGCCAGCTGTACCGCGCACTCTTGGTCATCCCATCCGTTCCGAGCTGCCAACAGCTCAAACTGAGCGCGGTAAGCCTCCCAGGAGACCTTGCCATCAAACTCCTGAGGCTTCTTTCTAACAGGCGAACTCGGCAGACTCATGGGGCTGGCGGAACTTCGATCTTGCGGGGATAAACTCAGGCGAAACAGGGCTCAAACTACCCCGGACTTGCGTAGGAGAAGCATCTTGGGTACAACTAGCCCCTGCAGGCACTGGCTGTCCGTTTCCAGCCAAGCAGTCTTCAAGGGCCTTCAGTCTGTCACTTACTTCTAATATTTCTTTGTGTGTCGTCTCCCGTACCACCTCCATCTCTTGTTGAAAATTTGTGTGTTCTTTCTCCACTTCTATCAGGCGTTGTCCAAGTTCATGGTCACATCAGTCATTTCTCTTCGCACTGATTCACTTCCATCTTGTACTGCTTTTAGCTGTAGCTGTAATCCTGTGAAGCGATCTTCTAGCTGTTCTTAGAGTTCTTGGAGTGTTTCTTCTTGTTGTTGCTGTGCTCTTTCTTGTTGTTCTTTGAGTTCTTGGAGTGTTCCTTCTTGTTGTTGCTGTGCTCCTTCTTGTTGTTCTTTGAGTTCTTGGAGTGTTCCTTCTTGTTGTTGCTGTGCTCTTTCTTGTTGTTCTTTGAGTTCTTGGAGTGTTCTTTCTTGTTGTTGCTGTGCTCTTTCTTGTTGTTCTTGGTGTGCTTTTTCTTGTTATTCTTTGAGTTCTTGGAGTGTTCTTTCTTGTTGTTGCTGTGCTCTTTCTTGTTGTTCTTTGAGTTCTTGGTGTGCTCTTTCTTGTTTCTCCCCCTGTAGTCTCAAGGCTTCCAAAAGTTCAGTCAACATGACGTCCCTCTGGGCAGCTTGGGAACGAGTCTCCATGGCGAAAAAACAAATGGCTACACTCCTGACGCCAATGTTATGCCGGACGTGTTACTTGGGTTCCGTGTCCC
>NC_066569.1:1188502-1231002 GCF_024679095.1 Eriocheir sinensis | reverse complement strand
CCAGATCTCAGTGAATCTTTGAAAGGGCGCAATTTAGGTCCCCCCCCCCTCCCCTTAGATCCGCCACTGATGGAGTTGTACTGGCAGTGGTCCGGCGGCAGGCGGACGACTGTATGGCCGTGATCTGAAGCGATCTTGTCGACAACGAAGTTTGTGTCGGCAGAAGAGACGTGTTGACTTACAAGATGCAGAAGGTCTGTCTTGAGAATAACTTCTGGCACTGCTACGCCCTTCTTCTCCAGCCATTCTCGTATCGTTGCTTTGTTGTCTGAAGCTGTTGGTGGCTTGTGAAGTTTTCTTGAGTGATAAGATGACTGATAAGATGATACTGACGCTGGAGGAATATTGGGTAAGAGTTGGTTTGTGAACCATTTTTCAAATGTTTCTGTATTCATTTGATCATGGTAATCCCCGACATTTTTTGCTTGGAAAACAAGGGCAGCCCCGGGAACAAATCCTTCTCTTGATCCAGCGCAAGGTCTAAATAAATTCTTTAGATCTTGATCCAGCGTGGAGAATGATCAAGCGGCCTCCCTTCCCGATCGGCACCCTGACTCCCGTAACACGTCTTGCATCTTCATTCATCCAACATTTGGAAACCGTGTAGTTCTGGTTAAGCCACGTCTCGTCCAAATATACGATGTTCTTGTTTGTGCTTAAGTGTTTCCTCATTTCACTTAAAAACTTGCTTCGTGCAAATTGCACACCTTCCTTTCCAAGAGTAATTTTCGCCCATCAACCTTTGCGTAGCGAAATTCAATTTTCTTCAGAACTCACGGCTGCCGGGATATGAGAGGTTGCTCTTCATTTCTTCGTGAATTTTGTCGAGTGTGGGGATTTCTTTTCTTTCATAAAACTGCAAAACTGTTCTGTGCAGTACACCTTCATTGAAGTTATCAAAGAAGTCTGTGATGGGTTTCGATCGCTGCCTGACCTGAGGCTGAGTCACCTGTCCTGACCTCCCAACTGGGTGGATGACGGGCGTGCGTGTCTGGGAGTGTTTCCACCATCAGGATTTCAATGGGGTTTTTTTCTTTCTTACTTATGTTAGCTTATTTTAACGTACTTTCCTTCACGATATAATCTAAATATAATTATGAAACGAAAACGAAAGGGAAACTCATTAATGGGTACTGCATTTTATTAGAAACACTGTGAAATATTTATGCTACGTTTCTTTATATGTTTATAAAATATCTTATCTATTATAGGTTTACTGTACCTTCATACATTATAATACTAAGATTAAACGCGTATGCATATTTCCTGATCATATCTGCCATGGTTTTACTTATATTGAAACATTTCTTCAATGTGAATTAAAAGACGTGGTAGGGCTCTACAACGGGATTCCCCAACGCTCGCCCCACCTCATCCACATTTTAAAGGGGAGTTTTACCATAGGTGAACTTTCTCGGTAATCGATTATAGTTCCCAGTAATCGATTAGAAATATTATACTTGATAATTAATAAAATTCACGTGTTTGTGCGTTCCATTATTCCTTTTGGTAATCAAATTTTCAGTTTTTTTTCCCCGGATTTTTTTCATTATTATATATAATGTTTGGTTAAGAGAGAGAGAGAGAGAGAGAGACTGACACAAAACGTATATACAGAAACAGATAAAGCATTTCCTGTGTCATATGATCTCTCTCTCTCTCTCTCTCTCTCTCTCCATTGTCCCAAGATCCATATATAGGGGATGTTCCGTGTGTCCCTAACAACACTGTGGCATGAAGAGTGAAGATAAGAACAGATAACATATCGCTGCCTGATCACTGAAGGCCAACAACTGAGAGCAAACATTGGGGCCGGGCCCAAGTACACGTATTTGACAAGGGTTTCGTGGGCGTTTGGGTATTTCCAGGGGGAGTTTATTAAGCATAGTGGCAGTTTGACTCTTCTTCTCTACCATGAACGTGAAAAAATACTTGTGAAAAGAAGATGCTCTCCTTTTTGGCCTTTGGAAATAGTTATCATTGTGTTATTGAACATTTCGGCGCCCAAGCACACATATTTGACAAGACTTTCGTAGGCGTTTGGTTATTTCCAGGGGGAATTTATTATGCCTGGTGGTAATTTGACTCTTCTTCTCCACCATAAACATCAACATCATCATCATCATTTCATTTGCACATCCTGAGCGGTTGGACGTTTTATGGCTCGTAAATCGAGCCATTTTCAGTTTTTGGCGCAAGATTTTCCGGGTGCATGTCCTTGCAAACCCAACCACCTATTTTAAGTGGTGGCCCTAGCCTTTGCCTGAACGAAAAGGACAAACCCTACAAGGCAGCAGGGGGCTATGAGGTTTACCACCGGCTATTTCACCCATAGCTATGACTGATGGCCATTGACTCTGATAAACATGAGTTCATCTTAGAATGGTCTTCTTTTTAATCTACCTGGGGGTCCAGGCCGTCCAGCACACCCTCCTCACTGGTCCAAAACAAAACCAGTGGGGTTACCGGTTTAGTCACCGACTATACCCGACCATGCGGCTGGTTGTACTGGGTTACATGTTACCAGTAGCAGAGCACTACCTTAACTGCCCTGACCAGACATACTTCTCTACCGTAAACGTAAAAAAATACTTGTGAAAAGCCTATTTCTCTCCTTCTCGCCTTCAGGGGGAGTTCAATGATCGACCCTGGTGGTAGTTCGACTCTTCCTCTCCATAATGAACGTGATAAAATTCTCATGAAAACCCAATTGCTCTCCTTCTTGGCCTTTGGAAATAGTTAAACTCATATTTAAGTCTTTTGTTGGCGTTTGGGCATTAATTTCCATGGGAGTTATATGGCCCATATTTAAGATTATCGTTGATATTCAACTTACGAGGTTGGCTGACATCATTTTGTTGGTATTGAGGCGTGCATTACTTCAATATCTGTGTTTTATAAGTAAAGTTAGTCCTTTCCATGTATTTTGTTAATTTTGTTGATTTTAAGAAAAAATGACAAACTTTAATTAAATTGCTAAGGCTTCATCAATTACAATTTGAGTTTATATTTTTTTTAATTAAGACAGTTTTGTTGTTTATATCATCTCTGCTACATAAGCACAGCCGCCAGAAAATGTTTGAAATAGTGAATATTATATTGTACCACGTACTCATGGTGATATTTTTCTTTTGTTCATTTTTTGTTGTATTTTTTCCCCGATTGCACTCCCATTATAATCCAAGATATTAAAATAGAGCACTTAAGCTGGCGCCCAGGAGAAGATAAGAAATCATGCCATGGTGTTGACGCCCTCACATGCAAGCTGCCTCTCTATTTGCCACTAAACGTACCCCCACACTCATGTGACCACTGACCAGTGAATCATGTTTAAATATACCCGTACGTAATGCCTTTGATTCACTGTCCTGCTTGTTTTGACGCTGTAGGAAGGGTGTGGTTAGCGGTAAAGTGTGATAAATATTGCTCATCGCCCTACACAGGACATTTTCGTGCTATGGGTGTAAAACTAGACAAATACCCATCATGTTTAAAAATATCCGTAATGCCTTTATTTTACTAGCTGTACGTTCTGCTTGGGTTTGGGCTACAGGAAGGATGTGGTCAGTGATAAATTATAATATTGTTTCATCACCTCATACGACTCCCATTTTTCGTTCAATGGGTGTAAAACTAGACAAATACCCATCATGTTTAAAAATATCCGTAATGCCTTTATTTCAATGTGCGTTCTGCATGTTTGGGTTTGGGCTACAGGAAGGCTGTGATTATAGTGATAAATTATAATATTGCTTCATCACCTCATACGACTCCCATTTTTCGTGCTATGGGTGTAAAACTAGACAAATACCCATCATGTTTAAAGATATCCCTAATGCCTTTATTTTACTAGCTGTACGTTCTGCTTGAGTTTGGGCTACAAGAAGGGTGTGGTTAGAAATAAATTATAATATTGCTTCATTGCCTCATACGACCACATTTTTCGTGGGTATAAAAATAGACCAATTCCCATCCTGTTTAAAAATATTCAACACGTATATTCGGTCTCATACACTTCATAAAGGTTAGGTAGGTACGTGTCGATACAAGAGCTTTTTTGTATAGTTTCCTCAATTTTCTGAGCTTAAATATGAACACAAAACACTTAGACGCAAGGAATTTTCGAACTCTTTGGTATTGGTTTAATTGGAGGCTTACAAACCCATCATGGCGAACTGTGAAAGTGACCCTAACCTTATAAAGTCCTTATATGTGGTTCATATTATACACTGTCCATAATATCTTTATCTTTTTGTCCTGATTGGAGCTGTAATACTCTAGGAGGTGCATAATAAAGATAAATAAGAAATGTGCTTATGAAGATTTGAGGTTTTCTGTACAATGGTCATATCTCTCGGCAAGCTATGGGTCGTTTTAATTGTTTCCTATTTCCGTTTGATTGATTGACTGGTAGTTTATTGTTGCAAAAGTACACATTGCAACATCCCAACCCCCAGGCAATATAAAATGTGATTTTTTTTCTGTTCATATGCTCTTTGCTTTTAATTTTCCACAAGCAGTCATTGTTTCTATAAATATATATCAGCTGGATGGTACTGTAGGGTAAGGTGGGGTAAGTTGCCCCCCTTAAGGGAGATTGCCTGCTGCAGCCACATTTTTTGCAATAGAATTTTGAAAAAAAGTTATGTTGAAAGCTTAGGCTAAGGCCTATCTATGGTATATATATATATATATATATATATATATATATATATATATATATATATATATATATATATATATATATATATATATATATATATATATATGGTATATATATTAATTAATTTTCTAAAAGGTATCCCCTTCTTTTAGACTAGTAATATAAGACTAGCTTCCCTTTCTTCTGAATTTTTGTAACAAAAGGAATATCTACTTTCATGAAAAATATATGGAACTAAATATTCAATTAATTTGATAAAATATGTCCTTTCTGTTGAATATTGATATCTGAAACAGTTAAAAACACCAACTTCCTTATAGTCTCAAACTCAAAAGTGTTCACTTATGGATGCCTTTCAAAAACTTAAACATGCAGAATGCAATTGAGCCTAGATCTGTATGTATGTCAAAATTGCGAGTCTGATTAAGCATTACAGTATTGCTATTTTTTTTTATTTATAGCAATACTATAATGCCTAATCAGACTCGCAGTTTTGACTTACATACAGATCTAGGCCTACTCCAGTTGTGCATTCTACATGTGACCAATTTCTACAACCCCCGACAATGGATCCATTTTCTGAAGGTCTGCTATTAGCAAATGGTTCTCCACACACCAAACAAGGCCATTCATCCTCATCAGACGAAGCTGGAGATGGAGTTTTTTTCTTTGTTGCTGATAATGGATGAGTTGCTGATAATAAATGAGAGCTCTGAGATAATTGTACAAAATAACCTCACATGTGGGGTAAAAGGCCTCCCTGTGGGCAACTTACCCCAAAGGCACAGGGGGCCTCTTACCCTGGCAACTCATATATACACAAAATGTCACCATCTTTCCTACAAGTAAGTAGGCAGAGTATAATCACATGCAATATGGTCTGGACATCTTAGAGCAAGTATCCATAGCCATCAGGCTAACTCTACAGTTCTTTGTCGTTAATTAGGTATCATTAAAATCACTGAAAACTTACAAGAAATTAGTCAAAAAGAAGAAATGTCCCCTTGTTGCCAGAGCAACTGTCCATTGTTTCCTCCAGTAGTTCCTGTGAGCACAGAGATTTGGCGTTGCCTATTTGATCATGTGACTGCTTGAGAAAAGAAAGCAAGAAAGACAAAACCAAGAGGGGGCCTTTCACCCCAGGGGGGCATCTTTCCCCACCTTACCCTACTATTACTACTACTACTACTACTACTACTACTACTACTACTACTACTACTACTACTTCTACTACTATTACTTTTTTTTTTACATCAAAGGAGACAGCTCGAGGGCACAAGAAAAGGAAACAATGATAAAAAAAAGCCCGCTACTCGCTTTTCCTAAAAAGAATCCAAGGAGGTGGCCGAAAGAGGGGTCAATTTCGGGAGGAGAGGTGTCCTGATACCCTCCTCTTGAAATAGTTCAAGTCGTAGGCAGGAGGAAATACAGATGAAGGAAGATTGTTCCAGAGTTTACCAGCGTGAGGGATGAAAGAGTGAAGATGCTGGTTAACTCGCGCGTAAGGGATTTGGACAGTAAAGGGATGAGCATGAGATGAAAGTCGTGTGCAGCGTGGCCGCGGGAGGGGAGATGGCATACAGTTAGCAAGTTCAGAAGAGCAGTCAGCGTGAAAATAACGATAGAAGATAGAAAGAGAGGCAACATCGCAGCGGAATTTAAGAGGTAGAAGACTATCAGTAAGAGGAGGAGAGCTGATGAGACGAAGAGTGTTAGACTCCACTCTGTCCAATAGAGCTGTGTGAGTGGAGCCCCCCCCACACGTGAGAATCGTGAGATGCATACTCCATACAAGGGCGGACAAGGCCCCTGTATATGGATAGCAACTGTGCATGGGAGAAGAACTGGCAGAGGCGATACAGAAAGCCCAACCTCGAGGAAGCTGATTTAGTGAGAGAGGAGATGTAAAGTTTCCAGTTAAGATTTTGAGTTAAGGATAGACCGAGGATGTTTAGTGTTGAAGATGGTGACAGCTGAGTGCTGTCGGAGAATAGGGGATAGGTGTTTGGAAGATTGTGTCGAGTTGATAGGTGGAGAAATTGGGTTTTTGAGGCACTGAAGGACACAAGGTTCCTTTTACCCCAATCGGAAATGATAGCAAGGTCTGAGGTTAAGCATTCTGCAGCCTCCAGCCTTGAGTCATGTAATTCCTGCAGAGGTGGGCAAGTGCAGTACTTAGTGCAGTAATGCGGTAGTGCGGTAGTACCGCATCACAAAAAAGTACCGCACTACCGCAAAATTTCTGAAAATACCACACTACCGAGGACCGCATTAAAAAATCCTGCGGTACTTTTTGCGGTACTTTGAAAGCTACCGAAGACGACATTTGCAGCGCGACATGCTCACATAATTTTTTTTTTCCTTACAGTAAATCGGACTCAATCAGTCAATCGGTATCAGTCATCAGAATCAGTGATTCAGTCATTCTGACTTTTCAGTTATTGTTCAAAATTCAATATTAAATAGACAGACTAAACTACTACACTGTGAGTCTTCTTTAACCCGCGCGGTGCCGGCCATTTCAACCCCGGACCCGTCCGTGGTGCCGGCCGATTTTTCATTGTATTATTTTAAGCATGTTTCCTTTGTTTGGATAGCCAGGGTAGGCACTGAACTATTTTTTTTATTTTGACTACCGCTACCGCAGTACCGCACACCGCGTACCGCACTGGAAGAGAAAAAAATGGGACCACACTACCGCAACCGCACTACTCCGGAAAAAGTACCGCACTACCGCAACCGCACTACTGATTTTTCAGTACCGCGCCCACTTCTGAATTCTTGTTGAGAAGGTCTTCTGTTGAAAAAAGTTGAATAATGCAGAGTGGAGTCATCAGCGTATGAGTGGGTAGGACAGTTTGTTATGGAAAGAAGATCATTGATGAATAACAGGAAGAGAGTGGGTGATAGAACAGAGCCCTGTGGAACACCACTGTTGATAGGTTTAGGGGAAGAAAAATGACCGTCTACCACAGCAGAGATAGAACGGCCGGAAAGGAAACTGGAGATAAAGGAACAGAGAGAGGGATAGAATCCGAAAGAGGGCAGTTTAGAAAGAAAAGACTTGTGCCAGACTCTATCGAAGGCTTTCGATATGTCTAGCGCATCAGAGAACGTTTCACCGAAACGGCTAAGAGAGGATGACCAAGAATCAGTTAATAGAGCAAGAAGATCGCCAGTAGAACGCCCCTTGCGGAACCCATACTGGCGATCAGATAGAAGGTTAGAAGTGGAAAGGTGCTTTTGAATCTTCAGGTTAAGGATTGATTCAAAAGCTTTAGATGGACAAAGAAGTAAAGCTACAGGGCGGTAGTTTAAGGGATTGGAACGGTCACCTTCTTAGGCACAGGCTGTACAAAGGCATACTTCCAGCAGGAAGGAAAGGTAGATGTTGATAGGCAGAGACGAAAGCGTTTGACCAGGCAGGGTGTAAGCACTGATGCACAGTGTTTAAGGACAATAGGAGGCACTCTATCAGGTCCATAAGCCTTCTGAGAGTTGAGGCCAGAGAGGGCATAGAAAACATCATTCTTAAGAATCTTAATAACAGGCATGAAGGAGTCAGAGGGGGGATGAGTAGGAGGAATATGCCCAGAATCGACCAGAGTGGAAAACTACTACTACTACTACGTAGCTACTACTACTACTACTACTACTACTATTACTACTACTAGGTACTACTACTACTACGTACGTACTACTAATACGTAGCCTACTACTACTACTATTGCTACGTACTACTACTACTACTACTACTACTACTACTACTACTACTGCTGCTGCTGCTGCTGCTACTAGTAGGCTACTTATAAGGGTAAACTTTTTCGATCCACGAAGGGTAACATTTAGGACAGGAAGGAGAGGGAGAATATGATAGAACATGTGGAAGGGAAGGTCGAGTTGAGTGGAGCACAATATTATGTGGAAGGGGAGAGAAGAAAGGAAAGAATGGAGCATGTGGAAGGGGAGAGACCGATATACGTTTTAGAATTTGGACCTAAAAGTCATCGTATATCTTGTGCATGCGTCATATCCCGTTTGTGTTCACACGTATTGCCACTTAAGCGACAACATAGTAAGGCTGTTTGTCAAGTCTTCACCACTGCCTCGATCCGTGCGTCATATCCCTCTTCTATGATAACATATTAGGAAAAGCTGGAGAGAGAGAGAGAGAGAGAGAGAGAGAGAGAGAGAGAGAGAGAGAGAGAGAGATTTTACATAGATTTACATAGAAAATCAGACCACACAGACCCCATGGTCCAGACTAGGTGGTCTGTCCTTAAGGACCTCAATTTTTGAACTTCATTGATTTCTAATCCACTCGTCTGAAGCGGGCCAAAAAGGCACGCATGTCTTCACACGAGCGTTTTTTTACCGCACGGTTTTCCCCCAGTGTGTTTAGATCGATCCCTGCCTGTTTCTCTTATAGAAACTAATTCTCAATCTTTACAGGGAATTTGATATAAACCAGCTCAGGAGGAAATAGTACTCATATAAATGTTCTTTATTATCATCTGTGTGGACATTCCTCACTTCATATCCACCGCGTGGGAAAAAAACCCCGCTCGTGTGAAGACATAATATGTAGGCTTTTTGACACCCAATCGAGCGCGCGGCAATTTTACCGCCTGGGAAAAAACGCCCGTGTGAAGCAAGTCTCATACGTTTTGTCTCAAATTCTTGTCCATACGTTTCACGTACCTCTCTCTCTCTCTCTCTCTCTCTCTCTCTCTCTTGGTTCTCATTGACAAAGTAGACGTACAAATTAAGCCTCCAAGAGGATTTGCGTAAAATTTCAGCTTGAACTTAAATTTAGACAAGTAAATTCAGACTTCACCAAATATTTCTTCACCAACGTATATAGTAGTGCGAAAATAGAATTAAGCTCCTACCTTCCGTGGTCCAGTGTAACACGATTGACTCCTTCAAAAACAAGCTCGACCGACACTTCCTTCAACTTAATATTACCTTATAGAGTAGAAATGCAAAGTTTTGGAGCTATCTGATTATTGTAGAATGATACTAGAATATATAACTTATAGGTTAAAGGACAAATCACTTAATTAGTCTGGACCATGGGGTCTGTGTGGTCTGATTTTCTATGTAAATCTCTCTCTCTCTCTCTCTCTCTCTCTCTCTCTCTCTCTCTCTCTCTCTCTCTCTCTCGAGCACATGCACACATTTGATAATTTAAGGCTCTCGACGTATGGAATTCTGAATATATATCTCCATGAGTACTTTTATGACCGTAGTGGTAGTTTGACCATTTTCTTCTATACCATGAACCTATAAGAACACTCATTGTAACCCGATTAACCTAGCTCCTTTTCGGCCTATATGGGATTAATTAATTTGAGAGACGGCCAGCATCTGAGAATAATACCGAGAGGTCAGATCGACGTCCACGTCCACTGGACAGCTAGGCCTCGTGACATGATCGATCCTCACTCACTCAATGATTGATTGATTGATAGTTTATTGTTGCAGGTAAACAACAAGGAAGAAGGGAGGAACATGCCATCCCAACCCCCAGGCAGGACAGAGGAACTTTATAAATTGCTTATAAATTGTACCCTACGTATAGCCCACAGTTGGTATTGTCGGACGCTCCTGCCTTTCACATCAACTATTTCCAATTTAAAGGCCAAATAGGAGACTAGTCAAGTTCTAATGAGTGTTTATTTAGGTTCATGATTCACATCGGAAATGCCCCAAACTCCTACGAAAGCCTTGTCATATATATGTGAACTTGGGCGCCGATCTGTTTAAAAATATGGCCCTACGTGTTTTCTGTATATTATAAGCGGCCGGCCGACGGAGCAATACATGAAAGTAACTGACTCTAAAATAAATCGCCATATTAATGAAAAATGGAACTTAATTTTAATACTGTGCCTTTAGGAAATGGGTAAGTTAATTATTAAAAAAGAAAAAAAAACTATAGAAAAATCTGTGCTTATTGAACTTATTCATTTGACTGCATGATAAGAATTAAGGTCAGAGAGAGAGAGAGAGAGAGAGAGAGAGAGAGATTTACATAGATTTACATAGAAAATCAGACCACACAGACCCCATGGTCCAGACTAGATGGTCTGTCCTTAAACCTAAGTGATTTTACATTACATACAGAGAGAGAGAGAGAGAGAGAGAGAGAGAGAGAGAGAGAGAGAGAGATTTACCTATAGAAGTTCAGAGAGAGAGAGAGAGAGAGAGAGAGAGAGAGAGAGAGAGAGAGAGATTTACCTATAGAAGTTCAGAGAGAGAGATCGAGAGAGAGAGAGAGAGATTTATATATAAATTCAGATCGAGAGAGAGAGAGAAAAAAAAATTGTAGCCTATATAATGATAAAAACTAAAAACTACCAAAACGTATGAACATTATTATATATCAAGAGGATGTCTATAATGGGAAGTTGCAACAATCTGTACTCATACGTTTTGCTCTCAAAAGACAACCAATGAGAAACAAACACGTCACAAAGGGCCTCGATATCTCCGCAGCGGTGCCAGATTGTCGTAACCTCAGACCATTAAATATATTATTTTTAGGCCCTAAAACTGTTGTAAACGCACCAGTAACAATTTGCTACTGAAGTTAACGTTATTAGTCTCAAGTTATGAGTTAAAAACCAGAAAGTACGATAAATGCTAAGTACGGCAAGCTGACACTTGGCACCACTGCATTACCAGCCGTATATAAGCAGCCCCACCACTCGCTCGGACTTATTAAGCAGCGTACTAGCCGTATACATAATCAGTAGTCGACTTCTTGTGTATTATCTGCTAATATCGCTGTGGTTACAAGATTCTGAAGCCATTATCAACTTGCCCGACCTTCAATCTCCAGTGAGTCAAGGTCGCCTGAAGTGAGTGAAGTTTGGATACTTGAGCCTATCGTCAACCAGACAGTGGGCACCCTCAAAATGGCCCCCATGATCAGACAAGACACCCTGGACTTCCTGGACGACATACTTGGGGTCAACTTCGACGAGATCACGAGGCTGGCTACTAGTGACGAGAATTTCCTTGACAACGACCTCCTTGTGGGCGCTGGACCCCAGCCTTCAGTGGTGGTGCAGCCCGCCAGCCCGGAGGTCACCCCCACCATTGAGACCCCGATTATGGCCCACGGCGAGGATTTCCTCTTTGATAGCTCCAAGCTCAGTGGGGACAACGGCCTGGACACGAGTTCGCAGCCCCCGGAGTTTATTCTCAATCCTTACACCCAGCCTGCCTCTCCCGAGTTCCTCGTTCTGGAGAACGCCATCCCAGATCCCTTCTCACAGCAGCCCCTCAGCCCAGCGGCCGTCCCCCAGCAGGCTCTCAGCCCAGAGCCCTTCAGTTCCCAGTACCTGGATCCATCCCAGCTGTCCACCAGCCCTGAGTTCCTAACTGCCTCTCCTGCCAGTTCTTACATGCTGTCCCCCAGCCCCGAGTCCCTGACTGCCTCCCCCGCTAGTTCCTACATGCTGTCCCCATCATCCGTGTGTCAGGAAGAGGAGACGGACTCTGCCCCCCAGGCCATCGTCGACGCCCCCAAGAAGCGCGGGCGTAAGCGCAAGTATCCCGAGGGCATGGCCCCCAGCCGCAGGCGTCCCAAGACACCCAAGGTGTACGAGATGGGGCCGCTGGATGACGACGAGAAAGAGAAGAAACGAAAGAACGCTGTGAATGCCAAGAAGCACCGCGAAGCGCAGAAGGCAGAGAAGCTGCAGCTGTCTCTGGAGCTGGAGCAGGCCAAGGCCGAGCGTGACCAGCTGGTGAAGGTGGTGAATCAGTTCAAGCAGCGGGAAGAACAGTTGCTGCAGGTTCTCAAAGTGTATGGCATAAAGACCAACATCCTGCACGCCAACTTAGAGGGCCTGTGAACAGTGCAGCGGTGGTACCCCAGCAATGAATGACCCAGTGAGCTTTGGCGAGCTCACCTTGGCACAACTCAGCTGCAGCGATTCCAGCCAGCCAGGCGCCACCACAGAAGTCACCTCAGCCAGCGACCTGCCGCGACGGAAAGCAAGTCAGCCAGCCGCTGCCATGGAGAGCATCCCAGCCAGCCAGCCAGCCAGCCAGATGGTGCAACGGAGAGCACCCCAGACAATGCCTTGTCCAGCCATCCCTTCTCCATCACCCTTCTCCTTTAACCACTCGGCCAGAGAAAGAAGGGCTTTGTTTGCCCCTCACTCGCCACACTTCACACATCATAACGGGTGTACTTACACCCTCACACAACACTTGACACTACATGCACCCTCTCACTCCTGTACCCTGCAAACCATGCAGAGCTTGCACTGTTATAATGATGTGACATTGGGCCGTATTTTAAGACACCATCGCTTCTCACATCAACTATTTCTAAAGGTCAAAGAGGGGATCAATCAGGTTTTCATGAGTGTTTTTTAAGGTTCATGGCACAGAAGAAGGGTCAAACTACCACCAGGGTCGTGAAAATACCCCTGGAAAGGCCTACAGCTCTTATGAAAGCCTTGTCAAATATGTGAACTTGGGCGACGAAATGTTTTAAAATACGACCCATTACCCTGACCTTTGCCTTCCAGCAGCAGATTAATGCAGACCTTTGTTCAATTCTTCCAGGTCAGTGTGTGGACAGCTGTGATGTGAAGCAGTCCCCAGTGTTGAGGCGCCGGTCTGCTTGTACTCGGCCTCCTTGGCCATGTCTCACCAGGGGACTCCCTGAGGAGGAGGAAGAGGAAGCATCAGATGTCAACCCAGCTTTCTGTTAAGGTGGTAAGTAAACTGACAGCCTCAGCCTGCAAACCTCACGTGGGTTTAGATGGACAAGCCTAGATTGTAAGCCACACATGGCTTGCACTGCTTTTAGAGTGAAACTGATGTGACCTTATCCTAACCTCTAACTTGCCTTCCAGTAGTATAGATTAATGATGACCTTTATTCCATCCGTTTAGGTCAGTATGTGGACAGCCTCTACTGCCTCCGCCCTGCCTGCCGGGAGATGGCCAGGATGAGGAAGATGTAGCAGTTACCCATGTTTTTCTTTGCAGGTGATAGGTAGGTTAGGGACCAGGCACCAGTTTTATTCTTAATGCATGAGATCTACCTTTGTTTAATTCAATCGTCACTAACACTTTTCATGCAGGTCTATTATTTTGAAGTGGTGGGTGGGGACCAGGCACCAGTTTTATTTGTAATGCATGACATGTACCTTTGTTTACTTTGAATCGTCATTTAATAACCCTTTTCATGCAGAGGTGCTATTTTGAGGTGGTAGGTCGGTAGAGAGGCACTGCTTACTATTAATTCATCTCATCCTAACTCGATATCCACTTACTATTTTTTCTTTATATTTTCTGTTCTGCATATTACATACTGATTTACATATCCTGTGTCTGTGTGTTTCTGGGTGTGGTGTATGGCCCTTTTTGGACAGGGCAAGCTGTTAGTAGTTTTTCTTTGACTGTTTGTTTCCCCTTCCACCCCTTGCCCACCCCCCATGCATCACTGTTTGTTACGGGATGAAGGGGTTTCTGTGTGCATGTATGTGTGCCTGTCCGCGTCTTCACGTACACAAACATATACACAAAATACAAGTACACACACACACTCATACAGGCATACCTACACTTTTCTCAGTTATTAGGGAAAATCTTTTTATTCAGATAATTCTTACTATTCTAATTCTGCTTTTATATTGGTAGTCAATCTCCTCCCTTCTCTCTGGCTATCTATCTATTCACCTCCCATCTTTTCCTCTACTTAGCTTAGCCCGTTTTCTTTGTGCTTTTCCTCTCCTCTCTATCTTCTATAATATGTTTCATGCTGTCTGAGGGACTAAATAGGTTATCACCACTTATCAAGTTATCTATCCTCTTCCTGACTCTTCTTAGCATTTTGTCCTCTGCCTTTATTTTCCTAGCTTTTCCTTTCCATGCCTTATCTTTTCCTATAATATCTTTCATGCTGTCTGTGAGGGATTGAGCAGTTAGATTACCACCTATCACCTCCCTATATTACCCATTAATGCTACCTTGTCAAGTATACTGGATTGCCTTAGTCTAGGATAGAGCTTGCCATTACCTGACTGTCATAGTTCGGGCCCGTCCGACACTCCTTCATTGATCAAATTGTATTATTTTTCACCAAGTCGCTACAGGTTTATTTTTCACTGTCACTATAGGTTTGTTTTTCTGTCACTAGGTTTATTTTTCAGTCACTAGGCTTATTTTTCACTCACTAGGCTCATTTTTCTCGTCTTTATTGGATTTTTTTTTTATAGTCTACAGGATTATTTGAGGTTTAGAATTTTTATATATTTTTTCTTAGCTATTTGACTGGTTTGATATTTTTTTTCCTCATTTTCTTTGTGGTTTTCATGTTATTCCGAGTTGATGTGTCAAGTTCTTTGGGTGTTAATCTTTATTTATTGACATAATTTTGATATTTGTATTTATTGACATAATTTTGATATTTGAAGTTAGAATAGCTCTTATTAATCTTGTAACCTATATTAGCTATCCTCATTTTACATTGCTTTCCTCTTGGTCATTGAAAACAGTACATATATATACTTGTTTATATAAGTATATTAATTTTTTTTTCCTATGACGCGATGGTGAAAGGTATATACGATAAATTAAATAATAAAAAAGGGATTGGACAGTTGGTTTTTATCCCTTCTGCTGCGATTGGCACGGGTTTCACCTTCACTGGTAGCCTGGTAACATACCTATACTCCCAGGTCTTTTTCTGCCTCTGTGGTGGGTCGTGGAGTGTTTCCCATGTGGCATGTAGTATTGGTATGCTGGATTTTCCCTCCCAAGGTGCATGACTACATTTTACTTCATTGAATTGTACAAGCCACTTATTGATCCACTCCTGTAGCTTGGTGATGTCTTCTTGTAAGAAATCCGCAGCCAAGGGTTTAACCCTTTCAATGCTAAATGCTTGCAGCAGGCGTTAGGCGTATTTGCTGGTGGCGCTAAACGCCCACTGTGACCTCCACCCGCACTCGAATCTCCCACATTCTTGCCCAATATAGCGCCATTTTTGCATAGCTTCACCTATCACCTGACTGATTCTTTGACCAAATAGTTGTAAATATTGCAGTTGGCAATACTCCCTTCTTGCCCAATATAGCGCCATTTTTGCATAGCTTCACCTATCACCTGACTGATTCTTTGACCAAATAGTTGTAAATATTGCAGTTGGCAATACTCCCTTGCCAGAATTTGAAGAAAAGATGTCCGCAGTTCCCTCAATACGATTGATCATCCCGCACGCACCGACGTAAGTGTTAACATTCAACACTCCCTGAACGTGCATGTACATTCGCAAGAGAGGCATACATAACTGACTCCTATAGATCTGGACCTCCTCTTTCCAATGGTGTTTTTGGTTTTTAGCTGTGATGAATAGTTTTTGAGATACAGGTTAAAAGAGACAATCCATTGGGCTCCCCGACTGCGCCTGAGGGGATAGTCGCGTCCGCACCGTGCGCAAGGAAAGAGTTAAAGATGCATATCACACCACATACATGTATCAGCCCTTAGATGTGTCTGTATATAAAGTTGCAAGGCTCGTCTTGGAACAGTAATCAAACTTGACCAGTGCACTCTGGGAAGCCTCTGGATTGCCAAAAAGTTTATCCTACCGCAGTGCACAGAGTATGTCATTTGAACAGTCAATGAGCCTTCATAATATACCGTTTAGTGTGGATGAGGCCTTTGGAAATACAGGTAGTTCTCGAGTTACTACGGGGTACGGAACCGACAGGACAGTCTCATTTCAAAATTTACATAAAATAAATCAAATTAAATATTCAAATGTTCCACTGTGAAGACAGCAGCATTCCCATACCTCTTTCCCTCCCCCTACCCATCCTGTCCTCCTGTGCTGGCCTCACCCCAGCCCCACGTACATTTGATTGGCTCTCTAACCTTGCAATGGTGTGCGATGGTACAAAATTGTGCTGCCAAGTTTAGCCAAGATAGAAGGATTAGCTAAACAGGCCACTGAGTCGTTGTGCTGGTGGTTGAGATGGCGAGGGACAGTGTATTATTGTGAGGGGGCTGTTGTTGTGGGGAGTCATATGGCTGGCCTACTGGCATCTAGATCTAGCAGGAAAACTTGCATAGAAGACTGTAGGCCCATACACTGGTAGAGCAGAGACAAACAACTGCATTGTGAGCAGTACTTGCAGCACGAGTTCCACAGGTAACTGAGGGGGAAGTGTGGATGGGCTGGCCCAGCCCACTCACCCTTCCACCTTCTGCCTTACACAGCCCAGCTAGCCAGTATGTGAGGGCAGTGGGAGGAGGGGGGCAGGGGGGGAAGCCCTGTGTAAACAAACTACTGCTCTACCTATGGTGGGATATTTGAAATGTCAACTCATTACTTAACCAAGTATTACTAATAGCACTGGCCTGGCATGGTCATAAGTTGTAAGCCATAACTCAGTGAGTACCTGTTGCTTATGTGAGAGGCAGAAAGTATCTTGAGGATACCAACTTCAACTGCACCAACAAGACTTTGTACCAAACGGCTCTCCTCCACCTTGACAAGGGCAAAGACACAGATAAGAGAGAGAGGGGTGGGAAGTCCCAAGTGTTCATTTGCTGGGTGAGCAGCACGCTGACCGCCCAGGTCGGGATTCAAACCCAGGGTGCGGGTTCATAGCAAGGCACGCTAACCACTAGACCATGGAGGCATAGAAAAAAAAAAGATCCAAGGGGTGAGAAATTTTGTCATATGAGGACAGACTTAACATCTAATGTAGCCAATGTCAACAAGATGAGAAAACTGTTACAACAAGCAAATGAACTAAAGTTGCTAACCCATGGTTGCCCTGCACACATTCTAAATGTATTGGCTAATGGTTTGGAAATTGGCAACATAAAAGAACATGTGGTTCATGTTGTAAAATACTTTTGAATCCATCACTCTGCCTCTGCAAGATACCGTGAGAAAGGCGGTCAGTGTCTTGTTCTGCGCCAGGACACTGGACGGACCAGGTGTGGCTGACGGAAGATATGTATAATAAGCTAATCAGGTCAGGAAAAAAATTTCTGAAGCTGACAAGAAAATATCGATATCAAAGTTAGAGTGTTTTCTTTGTTTATTTCTCCATTCTGTGTTGTTGCTCAGCAATAAGATTGATTTAAATCAATGACATTTAAAAAATAAAATTAAATCTTGATTCAAATCAATGATTTAAAAAAAAAATCATTTGATTTGAATCTTAATTCCCTGTTAACTTTCATGTCACTTTCAACACTTATAACACTTGTAAATACCCAGAACACAGGTTAACATTAACACCTTAAACTAACATGCAAACATGGGAATAAGTAGCACCAACATATGAAGAAAACATAGCAAGTGTTCCCACTGACACGGGGTAACACGTAACCTGCTCATTCGGTCTTAACACCACTCCTCAACTTAATTAAGCCTCGACTACAACTAGTGAATGTTTGCGCTCCACCGTGGCTACCGTTGAGAATGACACACACACCATTTGTCCTTTTCCCTCTTTCCTCCTCCCGCACACTCTGCTGCACACAACCCCCAGGGTTTGGTCCCGACGGCGGCCAGCCAGCCTACCATCAGTCAGACTTGCTATGACACCTCTGTATGGGGTGATACCTCGTATAAGAGTCTTCAAATATAATATTATAGCCAAAGTATATTGAACACTGAGAGCAGCTATGTCCTCACCTGTATGGGGCGATACCTCGTATAAGAGTGAGCTCACTCCCTCAGCCTAAGGCGAGGGAGAATGGGGTATCTCGGCCCGAAAATGCTTTGGTGTGACGTCACAGAGTGCCAAAAGTACTCGCATGTTTGGCCTGCTTGAGACCTAAGATTTCCTTGGTAGGCCTCTAATAATAATATAAAGTTACTGGTATTTTAATTCCATTTTAAAGATTTGCCGTTCTCCTGCAATGATTAAAAGAAAGCAGATTAACAACTTTCGGCAACGATACACTATGTTTTGACCCCGTGACACCTGAAATTTTGTTGATGCTAGCAGATTTTAGGGTAGATAGGGAGCACAACAGGCCTCTTTGTTTCAATACCCATCTCCCCCACCCCACCCCACCCCTCTCTCTCTCTCTCTCTCTCTCTCTCTCTCTCATACTTTCTACTTTCCTTTTTTCTCTCCTTCCCTTGCTTTTTTCTCTCTCTATCTCTCTATTTCGTTCAGTCACGAGAAACCCATGTACCTTATATGGTTGCGCAAACATCCCGTTAACTCTGTTTACACGGGGGAAAAATACCATCACGATTGTAGTACATTTCAGGCCATTACACAGTGTCTCAGACATTGGTCACAAAGAATGGAGTATCCACGCGACTTGCAAACAAAAACACATAATGTTGAAATTCGTGGCAAGATCAAAATGATCAAGTTCTTGACGAGATCAAAAGGTTCGCCACTTTTCCTTCAGCGCAAGAGGATGCATTACACCACACTACACTACTCTACACTGCACCAACCCCATACAGACTTACACGTCACTACAACACTTGGGAATCTTTGGCATGGCACCGTGTCTACGATAACCCGGTCAGCCCAACACAGACACTACGTACACTGGCGGCTGTGACTCTGCTCCGCGGTGACTGCTGGGTTATTAACGTCGGTGGGGACACGCTGCAGGATCGTCTGGTGTGCCTTCATCTCCTCCAGGTTCTTGCACCTGAAGAACCCTTTCTGTGAGGTGGGGAGAGTGTTAGCATGTGTGTTTGTTACGAATGATGCTGTTGGCCCTAAGATTTCTGCATAATGAGGGGAGGCTTAGTATATATATTAGTTCTGATGCAGCTGGCCATGAAAATTTGGCATGGAGAGGGGAGACTTTGTTAACCCTTTCCCTGCGAGTGTCCCATACATGAGACACGGACTTTGGTGCTGTTGCCTGCGAGTGACCCACACATGGGCCAGAATAATTTCAAAGTATCACGCCACATCTTTCGTGCGGAAATTAAGTGGAAATCAATATGTGGCATCTGCTGCAGTATTTCCAAACATAAATCATATTTTGCTTGAATTAGAGTCAGTAGCCCATATAATGTCGAGTAGGGATGTGCATAGAACTACAGAAAATTCAGTATCACGTAATTCAACATAAATACATAAACAAAAAACGTTTTATTAGTGAAAAGATAAGTGCGCCACCTATTATTTATTTTTTTTTTTTTTACATCAAAGGATGCAGCTCAAGGGCAACAAAAAGAGTACAAAAAAAAGTCTGCTACTCGCCGCTCCCACAAAAGTAAAAAGTGATGAGTAGCCAAAAGAGAGGTCAATTTCAGGTGGAGAGGTGTCTTGCTACACACTTCTTGAAAGAGGTCAAGTCATAGGCAGGAGGAAATACAGATGAAGGAAGGCTGTTCCAGAGTTTACAAGTGAAGGGGATGAAAGAATGGAGATGCTGATTAATTCTTGCATAAGGAGTTTGGACAATAAGGGATGAGCATGAGTAGAAAGTCATGTGCAGCGGGGCCGCGGGAGGGGGGGAGGCATGCAGTTAGCAAGTTCAGAAGAGCAGTCAGCATGAAAATAGAAAATAGAAAGATGAGCTACATGGCGGCGGAATTTAAGAGGTAGAAGGTTGTCAGTAAGAGGAGAAGAGCTGAGACAAAAAGCCATAGGCTGGTATTACAAGGCACTTTGCCATATCACATCAACTATTTCTAAAGGTCAAAGAGGGGGTCAATCAGGTTCTAATGAGTGTTTCTTTAGGTTCATGGTACAGAAGAAGGGTCAGACTACCACTAGGATCATAAAACTACCCCTGGAAATGCCCACAACTCCTACGAAAGCCTTGTCAAATATGTGTTCTTGGGCGGCGAAATGTCTCATAATACGACCCTTAGACTCCACTCTGTCCAGAAGAGCTGTGTGAGTGGAGCCCCCCCACACGTGAGATGCATACTCCATACGAGGGCGGACAAGGCCCCTATAAATGGAAAGCATCTGTGTGGGGGAGAAGAACTGGTGGAGATGATACAGAACGCCCAACCTCGAGGAAGCTGATTTAGTAAGAGACATAGCTGGGCGTTATCGCGATAAGTTATCGCTGATAACAAAATCGGGTTATTGGTCATCCGCTACTTATTTAAATGTATATCGGTATCTTCGTTACTTTTGTAACCAAACTAGCGATAATCGCTATTTTTTTCTGCCTCAGCAAAAAACCCATTGTCTCCTCCCTACTGCGCAAGCGTGGCCCGGGCGCCCGGTGTTGTATGAAAAAACTTCGGGGTATGAAATATCTTCGGTGAAGAGATTTCATACTTAGATCATCAACATTAAAACACTAGTTATTTATTTTATGTTAGACTCAAAAATCAATATATCAAAGAGAAAAATCATTTAACTTTGCCCCAAAAATAATTATTCACTGCCTCAAATTTGATATACCATATTAGTTTGTGAGCATGCCATGGTATTGAAGGCACCCGGTGTTGTGTTATTTGGTGTCCCCACCGTCAGAAGCTAGCGCTTTTGTTTACAAACACTGGTCTGTCCTGAACTGCGCATGCTCAGACCAGTAAGCGTAGCCCTGTACAGTCTCACAAAGCTTTTTAACACATTAAGATTTGGTGGAAGGCTGAATCAGACATACAGTACCACCATCCTCGCTGTTTCTAGAACGACACTCTGTACATATAAATACAACTCGTACAGAGTGTCATTCTAGACACAGCGGGGATGGTGCTAGTGGTACTGTATGTCTGATTCAGCCTTCCAGCAACTCTTAATTACGGTTAAAAAGCTTTGTGAGACTGTACAGGTCTACGCTTGGTGGTCTGAGCATGCGCAGTTCAGGACAGACCAGTGTTTGTAAACAGCGCCAGCTTCTGACGGTGGGGACGCCAAATAACACAACACCGGTTCAGGCGTTTCTAGTATTACCGTCCATAGGTACGTGTCAACGTGTGGTTTTCAGGTTTTGTAAGTTTTCTAAAATACAGATAATGAAAATTTGAATTCATCTGTTTTTTATTTGAAATATCAACATAATATCGTTTTCACCTATCAGACTTATCGCTAGCTAGTGTTGGAATTGTGGATTTATATCGGTATCGGTTATCGGTTATCGCCTATATTTGTGTCCCCAGTTAACGAATATCGGTTATCACCGATAAGGTTTTCCATTATCAGTTATCGGTTATTGGGAATAAGGTTTTCTGTTATTGTGCCCAGCTATGGTAAGAGATGAGATGTGAAGTTTCCAGTTGAGATTTTGAGCTAAGGATAGACCGAGGATATTTTGTGTTGAAGAAGGTGACAGCTGGGTGTTGTCGAAGAATAGGGGATAGGTGTTTGGAAAACTGTGTTGAGTTGATAGGTGGAGAAACTGGGTTTTTGAGGCTTTGAAGGACACAAGGTTCCTTTTACACCAATCAGAAATGATAGCAAGGTCTGAGGTTAAGCTTTCTGCAGCCTCCAGTCTGGAGTCTTGTAATTCCTGTTGAGAGGGTGTTCCGTTGAAAGAAGTTGAATAATGCAGAGTTGAGTCATCAGCGTATGAGTGGATAGGATGGTTTGTTATGGAAAGATCATTTATGAATAACAGGAAGAGAGTGGGTGATAGGACAAAGTCCTGTGGAACACCACTGTTTATAGGTTTAGGGGAAGAACAGTGACCATCTACCACAGCAGAGTTAGCTGAATTGTGAATTGCGGACTAACAAAAAAATAGCGGTTGCCCACCTCTGATAGATAGTAGTAAATATTGAAATAATTTGATGACTCTTTGTGAGGATTATCTATATGTTGATATATGAAATATATGTAAATCATTGAAAATGGGTAAATATATATAGAGACAGACATAATACTTTAAATGGCGATATCTCAAAACATGATTTTTTTACCTTTGAAAATTCATGAATTCAAAACTTTATATATTTCCTTGTGCTTTGGCATGTTTGTTCAGGATGATGGATACAGCAATTGTATAGGACACTTTTTTTTTTTTCAAAAGCAAATAACAGGCATGCAAGATGGGGTAAATTGCATATTTTTTGCAATGAGCAGTCATGCATGATTAAGCACTGGCAAAATTCCATGAACTATGAGTTTAAAAAACCTAAACCCATATAGTTATTAGGCTATCAAATAAGTATACGTATACATAAGCATTTTTCTGTCATACATGTAATATTAGCTGTGTCATGATTTTCATAAATTTTGTCATGCAGTCATTACACTGCATGACACCATGCATTTCTTAAACTATGCACTCAGTGAAGTAGAATCATCACTGAATATATCCTATTAATTTCAAGTCTTAGCTGCTGATAGTTTTTATTTTATTTTATTAATATTTAATGTGTACATTAACTCTCGACCATAGCGGTAAAAACGGTCTCCTCCTCCCCTTAAACCGCGCCACTTATCCTCCACCCACTGTCCAATCTACAAAAAGATCGAGCGAGCAAGGGACAAAGAGCGCGAGCCCCGCCTAACACAGGGAATCGTTCATCTCCAATGGGAAGGTATTCTGCAATGGCTTTATTGCGGTACGACGCATCGGGCAGGTGAAACAGCCTATACTACGATCTGCACGTTCAAGCTTCCTGACTTCCTCGCGCCGAATAGCCAGTTCGTCATCAGGCACAGGTCTCAATGGCTCCACACAAGGGTGCGGGGCCGGAATCACGTTTCCCACTGGCATCCGCACCACAGAGAATCGACTATGAGCTTTTCGATCATGGCCTACCATAGAGGCAACGGCAGAGTACTGCATGTTTGCATCTATCCATACTCATAATATGGTATGCCCCGTGGCTTTAAAGCAATCAGTCTGCACCGGGGGGTGAAATGCACGCGATTGAATGTGCTCCGGGCGCTGAGAAAAGGAAACGAGCAGTGTTGTCACGGCTAGCACTCGCGGCAATCACCTCCCGGCTTAACGCAGTCCTGCTGCACCTCGGGGGGGCTGTTACTTGGGGTTCGGCAATTAGGCGCGACAGCCTCAAGCCGCTAACCCATTACTGGGGTGCCTAGCCCCGTTTTCACAGGCAGCAGCTAATGTTCCCTGCCTGACCAATCACAGCAGCGGGGCCTTAACCCAACCCAGAAAGGCCCAGGTATTTGCCACAGCTTAACCGCTCAAGTCTGCACCATCGTGTTAACCACGTAGGCTTTCTCGCAGACCCAGCACTGCCACAAGAAGCTTTTTATGGGTCCAGTTTTACAAATCTGGCCGACGCTCTGTGCTGTTTATGGATGCGCGTCCGTGGCTTTATCGCTACGTAGCTACCATAAGGTAACCTCGACGGCTACGAGCACCACGGACTTTACCACCCGGGTCAATTCAGTGGATGGGCAAGAGTCCTCCCCGAAGCTAACATTCCCTTGTCCCCACCTTGCAGAGGAGTAAGTAGTTCATGTAGACGTGAACCTCAATTGTTTATAAATACATATTCCAGCTATGGTAGTATTATGTGATATTCCCTTGCCCCACCTTGCAGGAGTAAGTAGTTCATGTAGTTGTGAGCCTCAATTGGGCTCCACAGGCTCAGTGCAGCTGCCACAGCTGTGGAAAGTCAGCCACTAGTATTTCCTCTTCCTCTTCTTCATGTGGCTCCTCTCCTTTCAAAAGCTTTCATCACTTCACAGGCAAACCTTCTTTCTTCTTATCTTACATGATCACTTCATTTTACCTCTCCCTTTCTTGCCTTTCCCTATTAGGCTCAGCTGTTGCTGAGGACCTGGGGCTGTATACACAACTATTCTAAGAATAATACTAAGCCTTGCACTTAACAACTTTTAGCTAAGCATAGGCCCTTAAGTATTACTTAGAATTCCCCTTAGCAGACTCTAAGCTAAGTATTTTTTTAGCAAAATACTGGTATGAAGTGCATCGCCTAGCAAAACGATCACTTGCAAAAGCATTGTATATAGCTACCACAGTGCATATTATGCAAAGATGAAATAGCTATAATGAACTCAACATGTTATCTATCTGTACACAAAAACTTGTTTGGAAACAATAGACACAACAGTGGAGTAAATGATCGACAAAAATGAGCCTTCTTCTTCCTCTTGTGGTCTTTATTGCCTATGATCGTTATAAAGGTGCATCTTTTCATGTTTCCGGTGTACCTCCACTATTCTTTTATGTGTTTTGGTAAAATATGTATATTACTGCCCTGACGTCGTCTCCTCAGCCGCCGGTGACAACAAAGGCGTGGCCTTGACGTATCACACGGAATTACCAAATAATAAAAGTAAACAAGTCAAAAACAAACTAAATCTAACCAGACCTGATCAAACCTAACTATACCTAGCCTATGACCAACCTAACCTGACCCCTCTACCGCCAAAATGCAATGTGCTAAGATGCGTTAATTCACACTCCTCAATAGTTTGAAGTTTCTTCAATATTCAAGCTGTTTGTCACTGTACTGTATTCAGAGACCAACATACAACACATAATGCATTAGCCTCACGTGAGATGGCTACCATAATTTCAGACTTGTGTGTTCAGTGACTTTCTTGTTTATTTATTCTGATATATATCAACTTTCAGTCAGGTTACTCTGGTATATCTTTGCCTCAGTGGGTCAAGGCACACAATCATTAGTACTATTATAAAATGTTCTAATGTTTCCCGAGCTTCTACACCTATCTGATGTACTATAGATAGGTATAGGTACTTCTCCATTCATGGAGGCCACTTTTCTCAACTATCTTTGACAGGTCTCCCATTCACATTGTTTCACTCTGCTCCAGTGTCATCATATGCTTTCCCTCTCTGTATATTTCCTTTTTCCAAAGGGGATTGTCTTCAATTTCCAGTGTTATATTAATTTGGCCCATCGGTGTTCACTCATTTCCTCTCTTTGAAACTCAGCTTCCCCTTTGTTAACCTTTCTCAGAAGCTTCACCCCATTTCCCCTGAGAGCATATGAACACTATCATGCCAACTGGTCTTGAATGACTTCTAATCTCTAACCATGTGTTTCTATTACCTCTAAGATATTGTTTCCCAGCACCCGCTGTCCTAGTGCTGGTGTGAATTTCCATTATTATGTTTAAAGATAAGTTTCCATTCCATACCAAAGTCATTTAGGATCAGGCAAAATCCTTCCACTAATACTACATCATCTGCATAACCTAGGCAAAGCAATACAACTTCTGATGTGTGGGGCTTTATTACTTTTGCCTATATCCACATATACACATGGAGGAGGGGGAATGATTATGAGCAGAAAGGATTGATTGATTATGTGGCAGTAGATGGAAGACTGAGAAAGGATATCTGTGACGCGAAGGTAGTAAGCGGGATGTTCGATGGCTCTGACCATCTTGCAAAAGTGGGTGTTTGAAAAGAAAGGTGAAGTAAAAAAGGAAATACTGAAGATAGAAAAGTTACAGGAAAAAAGAAATAAAAGATGAGTATAACGTGAAATGGTAGATGCCTTAAGTGAAAAATGGGAAAGTGTGAAAGATAGTACAGATACTGAAAAAGTTTTTAGAACATTTAAAGAAGTAGTGTTAACTACAACAAAAAAGTGGTAGGGATGAAAGTGGTGAGAGATGGAAAAAGAAAAGGAAATTCATGGTGGACAGAAGAGATAAGGAGGATAGTAAAAGAGAAAAGGGAACTTTTTAAAGAAAACTTAAGAAAGAAATGTGGTTGAGCAAGTAAAAAGGGAAAGGAAAAAGAAATATAGAGAATGCAAAATGAAATTAAAACAAGCAATAAAAGAAAGTAAGAAGAGAGTTGAAGACTTTGGAAAAGACTAAGTGAAAAATATAAAGGGAACAGGAAATCATATTGGAAAGAAGTAAAAAACGAAAGAAAAGCATCACCCCAATAATATCTCCCCAAGGAAAATTAATGAAGTTATGGATGAGAGTGGAAAGATGTTCAAAGACGGGGAAGCTGTGAAAGAGACATGGAGAGAATATTTCAAAAACTTAATGAATTTTGAGGATGGACGTCCAGCAGCTGTTACAGCAACAGTTTTGAGCGGAGGTAGAGGAGGAGTATATAAAGAAAGAAGTATAACATATGAAGAAGTAAATCAGGCATTAAAAAGATTAAAAAATGGAAAAGCAGCAGGAACTGATGGAATCAATCAAATATTTTCCTTCAGGATGGTAGTAGAAAAAATAATAGCAAAAGGAAAGAAACTATACGCTGCCTTCATGGACTTTGAAAAAGCTTATGACAGATTCGATTGGATTGCATTGTGGGATGTTTTAAAGATTTATGGTGTGGGAGGAAAACTGCTTAGTGCAATAAAGTCTTTCTATGAGGATGCATCTGCATGTGTCAAAATTGGTGGAGAAACAAGTGAACATTTTGAGATAAAGGTGGGATTAAGGCAGGGGCGTGTCATGTCACCATGGTTGTTCAATATTTATATGGATGGTGTCATGAGAGAAATAAAGGGCAAAGCTGGAGTAAAAATGTATGCTGAGGGAAGGCAGTAGGTGCTGAATTCAATCCTGTTTACTGATGACACAGTGCTCATTGCAGAAAATGAAAGTGACTTACAATACTTGGTCAGTGATTTTCATAGCGTCTGTAAAAGGAGAAAGCTGAAAGTAAATGTCAACAAAAGTAAAGTGATGGTTTGTGAGGGGAGTAGAAGTGAAGTTGTAGATTTTGTATGCCCATATAGAGTGGGAACTGAATGTGAAAAAGAATGCAAAATAATTCTGAATGGTGAAGAAATGGAGGAGGTCAATGAGTTTAAGTACCTTGGATCAGTTATCAGTTGAAAATACAATAATAGTACCAACCCTCACATATGCAAGTGAAACATGGGCCTGGAATGAAAGTCAGAGGTCTAGAGTGCAGGCAGTGGAAATGAGTTATTTGAGGAGTGCTTGTGGTGTGAGTAGAATGGATGGAATAAGTAATGAAAGGGTGTATGAGCGTTTTGGAATGTGTCATGGGGGTGAAGGGAATAAGTGACTTTAAAGTGGTTTGGCCACATGGAGCGAATGGAGGAGAGTAAGATGACCAGAAGGGTGTATGTGAGATTGAGGGAGGGAATGTTAGAGGACGACCTCCAGTGAAATGGAGAGATAGGGTGCAGGAGTACGTTAGGGAGAAGGATGAGAGATCCTTGAGAAACTTTGAGCAGGCAAGGAGGGAGTGTCCGGATAGAGAAAGATGGAAACTTCTGCCGTGGCCATCCCCTGGTGGAAGCTCCTAAGAGCAGGCGTCGATGAGATGATGATGATGAATGAATTGATGGAATCACAGCAGAAATGTTGAAGTGTGGAGATGAAGTTACTATATGGATGGTCAAGATATGTGAAGTGGCATGGGAGAGGGGGGGAGGTGCCAGCAGACTCGACAAAAGCCATCATGGTCCCAGTTTACAAGGGGAAGGGCAGGAGAGGTGAGGTGGGAGTTGTAGGGGTATAAGTCTGCCGAGTGTAGGCTACCCGGAAAGGTATATGGAAAAGTCATAATAGAGAGAGCGCAAAGACTTACAGAAGAGAAAATCAGTGAAGAACAAGGAGACTTCAGGAAGGGAAGAGGATGTGTGGATCAGATATTTTCCTTCAGGATGGTGTTTTATTAGAAAAAATATTAGCAAAAGGAAAAAATACTATGCTGCCTTCATGGATCTAGTTATTCTAAAGAAAGTTTATGACAGAGTCGATTGGCTGGCATTGTGGGACGTCTTAAAGATATATGGTGTGGGAGGAAAACTGCTTTATGCAATAAAGTCTTTCTATGAGGATGCATCTGCATGTGTCAAAATTACTGGAGAAACAAGTGAACATTTTGAGATGAAAGTGGGCTAAGGCAGGGGTGTGTCATGTCATCGTGGTTGTTCAATATTTATATGGATGGTGTTATGAGAAATGAAGGGCAAAGTTGGGGAAATTGAAGTAAAAATGTATGCTGAGGGAGGGAAGGAAGTGGGTGATGAATTCAATCTTATTTGCTGATGACACGGTGCTCAATGCAGAAAATGAAAGTGACTTACAAAATTTGTTCAGTGTTTTTGATAGTGTATGTAAAAGGAGAAAGTTGAAAGTAAATGTCAACAAAAGTAAAGTGATGGTTTGTGAGCAGAGTAGAAGTGAGGTTGTAGAGTTTGTATGCCCATATAGAGTGGGCATTGAATGTGAAAAAGAATGCCAAATAATTTTGAATGGTGAAGAAATGGAGGAGGTTAACGAGTTTAAGTACCTTGGATCAGTTATGTGTAAGCATGGTGGTACAGAAGGAGAGAAAAGAGAAAGGGCATTGCAAGGATTGATTTTTTTTTTTTTTTTTTTTTTTTTACGTCGCTGCCTGTTGCGCCGGTAGGCATCTTCCTGGTGGGGCCTGATGGTCGGCCCAAGGCTTCTTCCAGGTGGGGCCTGATGGTCGGCCCAGCCCGTTCTGGCGCAGGCGAGTGTTTATAGTGGCGCCATCTCGCATTGGCTCATGCTGCCCCCCGGAACTCGTTATTGATTCGCTTGGACGGCTTCCTCTAGAGTCCGGGTTGATGGGTGGTCTTCAGGACAGCATGTGGGTAGTTTTAAGCCACTCGGCGGTGACTGAAAAATCCGAGTGGTAGCGTGGGGATTCGAACCCGCGTCGTCCAGCACGCGGTGAATGTGGGCCCAGTACGCTACCAGTCCGGCCACCACCGGAGAAGCTGCGGATCCATCTCTGGCATGCCATCTCCTTGTTGGGGGCTGAATTTCTCCATGGCATGGACTGGACCTCTGCCGGACAGCTGGAGAAAGCTGCCATGGCACAAACCCGACTGATGGAGACAACTGATTTCTTCTTCCACATCATGTTTGGCCCTGAAATATGAGTACAAGTTCAAATAAACAATATATATATATATATATATATATATATATAGAGAGAGAGAGAGAGAGAGAGAGAGAGAGAGAGAGAGTATAAATGGGCAGGAGATTTTCTCGTAAACATGTTTCATTAAAAGTGATTGTCATTTCAGCGTTGATTATTTTCTTTAAGATGTTCTCTTTTTGTCTAAGGAGTGTCTTATTCTCTTTAGGGAGTTTGTTGATGGTATCCCCGTAGGGTATCATCTGCGTAGCCAGATCGCGATTTCGGGTCCTGGACCCTTCTTCAGTGGCGTTGGGAGTGAGTGTGTCCATCTCGAGGTGTGAGAGGAGAATGACTGGGTGTCCACGCTGGGCTGCCTTTATACGGCTGGCTCCCCGGGGTTCCTCGCTGCCTCGGCTCCTGATTGGCTGAGCGTTGCCGGCTGGTCACCTTTCCTCATGCTTGGAAGAGCCTGCAGATCTTGTTGTTGGATGTTAAGATTTGGCTCCATATCCTTGATGTATAACGCTTCTAAGATGGGCAGGCGTCTGTAGTCGTTGCATGTTGTAATTATTTCGGTATTTTCTTCCAGAGTTTTTCTTGTAAGTTTCGTCTTATGTACTTGCTCAGTGTGGGTCTTGGGCGCTCCTGATGCAAGGTGATAGCTGAGTCGTCTGCTTAATCTCAGTGTCGTCATGCCGATATAGGTTGATTGAAGGGCTGCACAGTTCCCTTGGTTGCAAGTGAACCTATATACAACATGTGACTGTTGAGTATTCTTTTTGTCAACTGCTGGGCTGTTTCGTAGTAGGAGATGGCTGGTCTTCTTACTTCTGTAGTAGATGGTGAGGCTTATTTTCTTTTCTGGGTTGGTGGGAGTGACATTTTCTTGTGATTTGGCGCATTATACGCTTCGTCTTCTTTGTAGTTTGTGGAGAAGTGTGCTTTATAGTAGAGTTTGATGGGCTCGTTCTTCTCCGCCGTGTCTTCTTTTTCACAGTACCATTTGTCCACAGTCTTCTTAACTTGCTTTTCAATGTCGTTGGTGTTGAATCCGTTGCTGAGGAGTACATTGGTTGATCTGCTTATTTCTCCATGGACTTCTTTCCACGTGCTGCAGTGGGTGATAGCTCTTCTGATGTAGGCGGCAATGGTAGAGTCTTTGTATCGCTGAGGGCACTCGCTTCTACCGTTGAGACACTGGCCATTGTTCGTCGGTTTTACGTGACGCTAGGAGAAGTTTTCTTGGTTCTGGGTGACGAGTACATCCAGGAACGGCATTCTCCCCTCGGCGCTTCTTTCTATTGTGAACTTAAGTCCTGAGATCTCTTGTAGGCAGGTACGTATGTCTTCCATGTCTTCTTCGTCTCCTCTCACACCTCGAGATGGACACACTCACTCCCAACGCCACTGAAGAAGGGTCCAGGACCCGAAATCGCGATCTGGCTACGCAGATGATACCCTACGGGGATACCATCAACAAACTACCTAAAGAGAATAAGACACTCCTTAGACAATAAGAGAACATCCTAAAGAAAATAACGCTGAAATGACAATCACTTTTAATGAAATATATATATATATATATATATAAAAATATATATATATATATATATATATATATATATATATATATATATATATATATATATATATATATATATATATATTAATTGGGATGTTTTTCTTGATTAGTGTACTATACTAAAAGAGGTTAACCTGGTAGCTGCAGGGATCATGTTTCTTAAAGGCCCCTCCGAGCGAGAAAAATGAGAAAAAATCATCACTCACGCAAACCATTTCATAATATATATCAACACATTTGTGATCAGTTTATGCATCATCTATTTTTGGGGGTTTATATCATGACAAAAATGTGGCCCGTCGCTGGTACACGGTAAAGCCACAAATTTGGCCTGTTGCTGCTACCAGGTTAAGTTGGACTATGAATGGACAGATGTTGTTTTAAGAGCATCTGAAATAAACTTATGGGACTGATATATGATAATTAAATCTGTGATATTTATTAAGATGTGTCCAGTGATTTAATTGGCAAAGAATTGCAAAACACAAGCTAAGAAAATAAAAGTACTGAACCGATTGACGTATCGACACAGGAAATGGCCGTCGGAGAAATAAGAATGGATTAGTAATATACCCTTAGCAAGAACTAAAAGACATTGCATCGACATAAGTATGTGATAGAATAACAGGCATTATCTACATGAGTTATTTACTGCACAGTGCACACTATATGGGCTGGCAACATTGTCTTATTTTCTAGCAATTGGAGTTGCTTATATTGTGCATTATATTCTTGCATGGGAATGACTGCTTGATGCTGGATGATAAAAACTAAATGATTAAACAATAATGTTATGTGGCGAATACCAGCTTGAGGTCACTCTAGGTCTAGGAGGACTTGCTTGTTGTTGTCAATGTCATCACGATCACTGCAAATAGATACATTACAATTAGAAATGCTTTGGTACCTGCCCTATATCTATATCTATACTTGTCCAGAAGTCAAAACTCTTGACTCATGGACCAATTTGCAATTTTTTTTGTTCAAAAAGATTTTAGCATTGTTGATTGACTTTAATAGCTATTTGGGAGTAAGACTAAGAATAATCATAAAATTCACTTTTAGATCTTCATAAGAAAGGAAGCTGGAAATAACAAAAGCCATAATATACTGTGAACTAATTAATTTTAAATGTGAAAAAAAAAGACATGACCAAAACAAATTAAACAATACTACAATGCTAGCTAGCATGGGTATTAGTATCATTTTGCAACACCCAGGGATTCCTGGGAGGTATTTTACAGAAAGGATAGCTACCATTCGTTAAGTAGAATCAATGAGGTTAGGTGACGTTTATAATTTTTTGTTAAGTTAAAATAAGGCAACATTCTGAATGAGTTAGTTTGGTAAAAAATTTACGTCCAAAATCAAAATGTTTGTTTAAAAAATAGTCAGTAACACAAATCGGAAATTTATCCGAGTTAGGAGAGGTGAACTTATATTAAGTTAGGTATGTCAGAGCAAGGTTTCTAAACAAGTTGATTTAGGATTAAAGGAAAAAAGTCGTAAGTGATGCAAGCTTGAGTACTAGAGCAAGTTCGGTTTAAGAGCTACCGGTACGTCAAATTGATTTGGTTTGGTTACTAAAAATAAGCAAAGGAAGGTAATTTTGTTAGGACACTTCTGACATTTAAGTTAGGTTAAAAATATCAACTTTTCTAAGTAATTGTTGATTTGGTTAAAACTGGCTATCTTAAATAACAGATTAAGTTGAAATAACTATATGTCAATGATAAATTTACCCAGGTTAGGTTTGGTTTATCGCCGCTGGGAGGTTAGTCAAGTAAAAATTAAGTAATAGACACTAGTGACCCAAATAGGTATTGTTTAGGGTTTGGTAAGATTGGTGGGAAACGTTTGTTGAAGTCAGTCACAAGATTAACAGGTGTGTTAGGTTTAAAGAGTTGAATATTGTAAAGGATAAGTCTGGCGAGGTAAAATATTGGCTCACCTGTGTTCGTTCCTTGGGTAGGAGTCTGTGGCTGCCGGTGTTGATCACAGGTAAGACACACGTGCACCAGTGATGACTGGACCTTCACAGACTACCTAAGGTGAGTGATAACAGACACTGGATGCCCTCCAGGCGATGGCTGGGGGCTGTATAACGCCAGCCACACACTGCGGCCCGCGGGGCTTCCAGCAAGGTTACTCCCAGGGCTCCTTGTGTAACAGCCTGTGGATGGTGGCAGGCGGTCACCAGCCATCGCTTGGAGGGTCTCCAGTGTCTGTTATCACTCAATCTCTGTCAGCCTGTGAAGGTTGCACCTGCATTTTACCTGTCGGCGAACACCACTTCGGTCGTGATGGCCATGTAGGTGTTTCCAAGGTCCGCCTCGCCGAACCACTCATCTCAGCACGGTCAGCACAGTCCACAGATATTTCAGGATGAGTTTCAAATCATTACACGCCTCCAATTCGTCTGGACGAGGCAGATATATTAGGAGGTGATGCCTTTCATCCCGCTGTAATCCACCATGTTGCAATACTTATGCATTTTTAACGGTGCTATGGGAGCCCCACAGATCTGTATTACCTAGATTGGACACGCCTATTTTGTTTACATTGCGCGCCGCGAGCGGGCTTGGCGCCATTTTGAAAGATTGCACCACCAGAATATTAACATGCAAACATGGTAAGGAGCGCACTAAAAACAGCTCCCAAAACCTTAATTCTGGTCCGATTTCAAAAATGTAAAAACCGACACAATCAGGAAAGAGAGTTCTATCTGGATATCTAACAAATGGCAACTATCATTTGGACATATGCACATATGCAGGGTGTGAATATGAAGGCCAGGGCAAGGAGTTCCAAAGAAACTCTTGTGAATGGCTCATTTTTTCTATTTTGCTCAATTTGATTTTTTTTAATTATATTATGAGGATAGACTGTAGGCCTACTGTATGTGTAGGCTTTCAAAGACAACGACTGTTTTGTAATTGTATACTTTATTTTACATATTTTAGGCTACATAAAAAAGAGGTGGTCACCAAAAATTTAGGCAGGTATAAAATAATATAATATTCATTCCCATTGCTTGACTTGCCCTCACACATTTTACTGTCCCTTAAACAACACCAACTTGTTTAGTTTCTGTCGCACACTCCTGGCCTGGAACTTTTGTGTGTGTAGCCACATGATAGTACCTCACATTGAAGTAGATCTTGACCAGCAAACGGACCAAGTCATAACTGTGGTTGTCTATTCCTTGTGCTGTATCCATAACATGCGAGTGCAAACACAGGACATCAGGGTCATCATCTCGTAATACAAGATACTGCAGTCGCACCAGGCTGATCTTTGGGTTTACATACTTCATACTGGATAGGTCTCTCCAGTGGCTGACCATTAGGTCTACCAATCTAACCAAATCTACCCTAACATAACCAATCCTAATATATCCTAAACTATCCAATTCTTACCTAAACCAGTCTATCCTAACCTAAACTAACCAATCCTAACCTAACCTGATCTAACCTAGTCTAACCTGTCTTAACCTATCGTATCCAAACACATTTCCGTATCGATTTTTAGTATTACATTGGTCCTACAAGACCATTATATGCACTCCAGAGTGGTTATTAAGTACTCACAGCAGAAAGAATATAACAGCAAATCTTATTATCCACCTACTTCACCCTATCAGAGAGATCAACACTCCACAAACTCTCTGAACAAAGGGCTGGGAGTGGGAGTGTTCTCTGTTTTACACTCGATTTTCGGGTATTATCATATAAAACTGTGACCAAAATTGACTTACTTATGAAATGAGATTCCTCTACTCTTCGTAACTTTATTTTTGTAGTTCTTGCAGTTAATTACAAAGCACTGGGTGCCTTTTGTTTCTTCTTTCCGCGTTTTCCCCATGCTTTCCCCATACAGCTGATGACTGGCGCAACCTTTCAAAATGGCGCCTGTGAATCTCGCCCGCGGTCACGTGATGTCCAATCTAGCGAAGCTAATAAATTATATATCTGTGTGGAGCCCCTTCCCCGCCTTAAATTTTCCGCCCGCTAAGTGCTCCAGCTTCAGCGCTAAGCGGCCCGGCGCCATTTTAAGTAGAAAACTTAACGATTCTTTGCCGTTAAGTGCACTTAGCGATGCTAAGAACGTTTGTGTATACCGCCCCTGCTGTATAAGATATCAGTGAGTCGCTGTTATTAAGTGACTGCCTTAAAGCGCTGTACATTTCAAGATCGTCATCGAGTGATTGCCCCGGAGGCCTGTAGGGGACAGATATATTTAAATTGACTTTTGTAATGTTTACTCGCACACACAAATGTTCAACGTTACTGTCTCTTGGTGTTCTGTCAGTGGGTTTCAAATATCTTTTGACAAAAAGGGCGAGGCCACCACCCTTACGGTTGTATTCTGTACTTAAATCAATATTTGTGGTGTCGATAAATGTTTCGGTTATAGCAATTACGTAAAAAAATTATGTCAGAGCAAGACATATCAGTTCATCAAACTTGTTTCTTAGACTACGCGCATTGAAACTAAGGACTTTTAAGTTATCTTGAGGCTTGGTAATAGAGGTGGTGGTACGTGCGGGTTCATGTTTACGCGTTTGTTGCGAACTTGTGATGCACGGCGCGGCTATTTACTCGGGCGGGCTGGAGGGACATGGCCGAGAGCATTTTTTTGATCGGTTGTCACGTACTGCGTCGTTTAGGAGCCTTCCGAATCTGGCTGCCCCGATGGGGGACAGGTGTATTCTGTCCCTGTGGAAGAGCTCATGCACGCTGTCCGTAGAAATTGTCCCAGGCGTTGAAGAACTCAACGTCAAGCTCTCTGCAAAGAGTCTAAGCAGTTGTTGAGGCTGAAAGCCTTACTGAAGAAGTCGCTCTCATCCCACGTCCGTGGTAGAACTCATGAAATCAAAATGTTAGAGGATTTAGACTTGTACTGCTGGATGAGCCTACGGTACTTGTCCAGCAGTTCCTCAGACCGGGTCGTGGTGACGTCGTTCGTACATATGTGGAGAACAAAAAGCGAGTCATTATAGGCCTCAGCGGAGAGCTCGTCCAGGGCAGCTGTGATGTCGTCAACTCCAGCTCCGGGATAACAATAGTTACGCCTACGAAGGGGAACTCTTTCACATAATTCATCCACCTGATGGCGAACCATAGAGTCCCCGGCCAAGAAAGGTGCTCTGCTTCTCGTCCTCCTCCTCCAGTATGGCAAATCGATCTGTTGCGCAGTGGCAGTATCGTAACCAATGAGGTTCATCCGAGGTGCGTTTTGCTTCCTATGCGTAGAGCTCCCTTGTTTAGGGTATTGGGAAAGGAGCAGTACGGCTATCCCTCTGACTGGGAAGGTAGCCTACCCCATCCTCACCTTCACGTGGTGCGCACCGTTAGTATACCCTGCGGGGTAGAACCAACGGGGAGGGGGGCGGTGACCATCAACTGCTTTGTTTTAATCCTTTTAGCCTTGACAAGGAGCAAGTCTCCATAACACCACATTGGACTAGCCACCCATTGGTGGCCTCTAATACTTTTATCGAGTTTTTAGAGGCAGGAGCGATGGCCAGAGGGAGGCAGAAGAGAAAGGAATGTATGAGACTGGTGTCTATTAATGTGAATGGTTTAGGTGGTAAGGGAAAGAGGAGAGTGATGATTGAAAATTTTGTAAATGGTAGAGTGGATGTGTTGGGAGTGTGTGAAACACATATTCGAGGAACTGGTGTGAGTGATGGTAGAGAGGGTACGTGGGAGGGTGTGCCTGGGGGGGTTGTATGGACGGGGATAGATGAGAAGTATAGAGGCAGGAGTAAGGAAGGATATGTGCTGTTGTGATGTCTGAAAGAGTGTGGAATGGCGTGACTGATTATGGTTGGAAGGGATCAAGAATTGTGTGGGTGAAAAGAAAAGTAGGTTTAGAAAAGTATGCATGGGTGTGTATTTATGCACCAGTAAATGTGAAAAGTAAAAAAGGACTGAGAGAAAGGGAAGCTTTTTGGAAGGAAGTGAATGCATGTTTGAAGAGTTTTGAGAAAGAAAGGAAACTTATTATGATGGGAGATATGAATGCTAAAGTGGGTGATGAATGTGTGATGGATGTGGTGGGAAAATGGGGGATACCTGGGAAGAATGAAAATGGAGAGTGCCTGGTGGATGTCAACCAGCAGATAAGATATACTTCGTCTGGTGTGAAAATATATTTTCAGCTCAAGTAAAGTCGCCACATATTTTTCATTTTCCTATTTTTCTTGTTATAATGGAGTTGTTTAAGAAACCAGGGTGCTTTCGTTGCAAAATACAACTCTTGAACTTTTTTTTTACATAGAAATTCAGACTTTATTCTATTCTCGCACTACATTGTTGGTGAAGAAAAATTTGGTGCAGTCTGAATTTACTTGTTTACAATTAAGTTGTGTGCCATTATTCCTCGTTTGCAATTTTAAAGTGTCATCAATCCACATTCGTGAAGCCATTAAGTATTTTAAAACATTCGATCAGTTTTCCTCGGAGGCGACGTTTCTCAAGAGAAAATAAGTTGACGGGAGTTTATTACTGGTAAGCTGGAATCCCTCCCTACAGCGATCTTTGTGCGAGAGCGGCGAGTCTGCCGAAGCGAATGAACGCCGTCACGGCGCGATATCTGTTTGGAGGCGATTTTGACCCTATGTATATATATTCACATCGGGACATATCTTAAACCATCAGAATCAGAAAAGCATGCAGATTTAGGATCTGTGCTTATAAAAATGATGCGACGAAAACCAGTTGAGTATTAAGGAGTTGAAGGGAAATAAGTGCAAGCAAATGTGTATTATACAGGATATGTACCTGTAACGGTCCAAATGTGTATTCTCATATCATCACCATCATCACCATTGTTTTCTTTTATCATCTTCATCACCATCATTTCCTCATATCATCACCATCATCACCATTGTTTTCTTTTAACATCTTCATCACCATCATTTCCTCATATTGTAATGGTCTAAATGTGTAAGGAGTAAGTGAGTATGGAATGCAAGTGAATGAATGACTATATATTACAACAAACGAGCAAGAGAGCGGATGTGTGGACGGGTGAACGAGTGTGTGTGATAAGTAGAGATTATTGGCGTGAATGAGGGTGTGAATGGATGAAAGACGTTTCTGAAATCCTCATCTCTAGTCTCGAACCCTAGAGTGATTATTAGTTAGCTAGCGATAGATTATCTAGTTATAATGCAGAGGTCAGGGAGTACAACGGGGAAGTGGAGTGCGCAATGAGAGGGAGTCACGTGAGGGAAGGGGGAGGAGCTTAGCGGGGAGGAGACAAGACGAGAAGGCAAGGCAGGGCGAGGCACGCAAGCAGAGAGTGAGCCGAAGAGCCGTGAACAGGACCCACGTTTTGCTGAGGGGTTGGCTTAACCGTCAATCACAGCCCTGTGAACACCACCAACCACGACAAGCACGGCAAAGGCGAGGCAAGGCACAGCAGAGCACAGCAAGGCAAGGCGGAGCAAAACACAGCAAGGCGAGGCGAAACAAAGCACGATTTGGCAAGGCGAAACAAGCAGGGCAGAAGCAGCCTCTTCAATCACGCCCCAGCCTCATAACTAGGGATGGGCAAGTACCGTTAATTTGAGTACCGGTAGTACCGGTACCGAAAACTCAGGTACCGTTAGTACCGGTACCAGTACCGGTACGCGAAGGAGTATTTTTTTTTATCTATGACTTCTGATGAAATTCCCAAATAAATTTCCTGTTAAGAAAACTCTCTCTCTCTCTCTCTCTCTCTCTCTCTCTCTCTCTCTCTCTCTGAATGAAGTGAATTTTATTTTTTCGATAAAAATATAGCATGTATAGTTATTATGAATGTACTCGATCATAGTCTAATAACAATAAACAATATTTATTAGCAACCTAAAAAGAAAAAGAATCGGACATGAAGAATTATCCAGTAACTCCAATAAATAAATAAAATAATAAAATAATGGAAACGGGAGCTGTGATGGAAACGGAAAGCAGGACAAAATGGTGGGAACTTGGGGAGACGGTCAGCGAGGCAGTGACTCAGCGTCTACACATGGCCCATACCAGGTACCGGAACCGGGTACCGCGAAGAATCGATTCCTCGCGGTACCAGGTTCCGGTACCCCTACCGCGAAGCCTCATTATCACTCGGGTGCCGGGAAGCGTCATGATCACTCGGCACTGCGCATTGCCGCTAGTACCGGTACCGTTTGGATCTTAGTGACGCTCGGCGCTCGCCCGCCCGCCTCCATGTGGTATCACGCGGTATGGGCCGTATGTAGACGCTGAGTCACTGCCTCGCTGACCGTCTCCCCAAGCTCCCACCATTTTGTCCTACTTTCCGTTTCCATCACAGCTCCCGTTTCCATTATTTTATTATTTGATTTATTTATTGGAGTTACTGGATAATTCTTCATGTCCGATTCTTTTTCTTTTTTAGGTTGCTAATAAATATTGTTATTGTTATTAGACTATGATCGAGTACCCATATCACCGAGATATCCACTCACCGAGTGGTGATCTCTCTCATATGATAAAAGCAAATGAGACAAAATAAGGCAACTCATAGTGTTAGAAGATAGCAGGAAAGTTATGCTGCAGTATGTGACACACCAAATTACAGGGCAGAGAGTGGTATGTATTTCATAGGCTACATCAGTAAACATGTAGCATTTATTGCAGGAACCACACATTAAAGTTGGATGTAATAAAATATGTTTTTAGCACATATTAAAGTTGGATGTAATAAAATCATTTGATATGAAACTCCTTGAACTGGCCAACCAACCCCCCCCCCCCCCCTTCGAAAAAGCATTATTTTTCACAAGGTTTATGAGGCATTAGTCAAGAATATCAACTGCCATTACATTTTGTCAAAAAAAAAAAATCATACCTATGTGATTATGTATATCCTATAAAGCAGAAAAAATTGCATGCTGTAATACAAACAAGATTACTCCTGGAAGCCACATTAATGATGCCAGACACGTGATGATAGACACTTAGTGTGATGAAATTACATGCTGTATTTCACATTATGAAACCAAGCCAAGTGTCACTGCAGCACATATTAGGTAAGGCAGACACCAAAAGCTTGTTACCTGAACAAGATTAAATATAACAGGCAAAATCCACAATAAAGCATTGCATACTGTTGGGTAGGGAAGAGAACAAATGCTTCCAAGCATTACACCTGAAATAAACAATGGCAGATGTTCAAAACTTGTGAGCTGAACAAGATCTGATTTATAACAAGCAAAACCAACAATGGTGCATTACATGCGATATCTGGCAGGGGATTCCTTGCAGTACAACTGGAAAGTGGCAGACACCTAAAGCTTGTTAACTGAACAAGATCTGATTTATAACAGGCAAAACCAACAATGGTGCATTACATGTGATATCTGGCAGGGGAGATAAATGATTCCTTGCATTACAACTGGAAAGTGGCAGACACCCAAAGCTTGTTAATTGAACAAGATCTGATTTATAACAGGCAAGCCCAACAATGGTGCATTACTTGCAATATTTGGCAAAGTATATGGAAAAAAATTCTTGGCGTAACAAGAGTAATACTAAATAATGGCAAATCCCACGAAGTTTCTCTTCTTTTGACAAAGCCTGTGCAGGGCTGTCAGAGTCTGTTTGCTCCAGCCAACATTTACCGAAATACCCCTGAGTCATGAGTGAAGTGTTGAAACTGAAGGCAAGTGAAATCCTGTGCTTAGAAATCCATTAGCATTTGGACTTTGATGGTATAAGGCCAGAGCAAACCTCCTCTCTTGTAACCCATATCTCCTACTAGGCTTAGATCTTGGCATCTTGCAGCATGTTGAACCTGACCTAAGAAAAAATCCATCCCTATTGGATCTAAAAAAATTGCTGGCTCTGGATAAAAACTGCCCAGGAGTTGTAACAGCCTGGGCTTTGAGCTGCCTTGCCTCCCGGCGCAGACGGCAGACTGTTGTGTGCAGCAATTTTCACTTTTCATGTCTGAAAATACATGAAAAAATATTTAATCACAATTAATCACAATTCTAAATAATGAAATATGTGCATGTAATTGCATTATTTTCAGTGCTATAAGGACAGTGAATCTAAGCATTGACATTATGTCTGCACGCCAGCTTCGATGGAAGGCTTCACTTAGATTGTCTGACAAGAGTAATATTTTCAGATGGGGGAGAGGATACAACTGGAGACTCTTGACAGATATAATGTCAAGATCTACAAGCACCCATTTACCATATATATCTTTGATGTTCAGTCCATACTAAAACATTTGTCAATGTGTTGCCATCCAAGTGAATCAAGAATGAGTTCCGGGCGGCAGCATGAGCCAGTACTAAATGGCGCCACTATAAAAAAAAATTGCCTGCATCAAGACGGGCCTGGGCCGACCGCCAGGCCCCTGAAGAAAACCTACCGGCGCTATAGGCAGGTGGGAAAAAAAAAAGGATCACATCAGAAGAATGGACAAAGGTTTGTTAGTGGCACTTCAAGGTTATGCTACTTCTTCAAAGATTGTCCAGTCATGGTTTAAAGTGGAACAGGATAAACAAGAAACAGGTAGGTATCTGTGGACACTACTGTTACTATCAATTGCCAGCCTATGTCAAAATTTGAACCTATGCTATCAAAAACATAAGACCCATATGCTGATCACTCGACTAATCGTAACGGTACTACACCCATAGAAACATAATAGAGTTGAAATATATCATTCAAAATGTCAACCTTTTAACATACCTTTTTTTTAAGATATGAAGCCTACTGGTGTAACAGTTAAATATTGAACTCAATTTGTATGCAGAGATGTGAAGTATGTTATTAAGCTGTAATGTTTCCAACACATTAGTTGTGATTAAAGCAACATGGAATAGTAACTATAAAGAGGAAAAATTTTCACTGAGAACAAGAGGTTCCTTACTATATTGTGATGAGCTTGATGGCCGAGTCGAGTTTCCTCCAACCCCATCAAGTTCACACCCTGTTGAGAGGCAATTTTTTAATCAAAGTGAAAAATGGATGCAAATGGTCACTAAAACTAGTTATTTTATTATTCTTGGTGTCACAAATTCGGGCAAAGAATTTAGGGAAGGACTCCTGGACTTGGCGTCACTGATGAGGTAAATGATCTCGTGCACTCATTGGGCTATAATACATGCATTGTTATAATGTGTATTATTGTCTTGTTACTGTATATTACCTACTGATAATGGAAATACATGTCAGGATTAATCATCAAATACAAGGAAAAAAGAATCATGTATGGAAATTGTGAACTTTTAAGTTCATGTAACAAACAAGGTTTATTATACACAAAAAGGTTGGATACTTCAGATGTAAAAGATTTTTGGATATAACATCACCCCCTTCCTCTATATTGGTTCTTTAAAGCAAGGGTTAACTACAGCTGATTATTAGTTGCGGCAGGTTTCACGACACTTTTTTTAGTGCAAAGCATCTGGAAATCAATGATCATTATAAGGAGTACTTCTCATGAGTAGCTACTAAAACTTGAC
>NC_066569.1:1176002-1183502 GCF_024679095.1 Eriocheir sinensis | reverse complement strand
ATAGTCCAACTTAACCTGGTAGCAGCAACAGGCCAAATTTGTGGCTTTACCGTGTACCAGCGACGGGCCACATTTTTGTCATGATATAAACCCCCAAAAATAGATGATGCATAAACTGATCACAAATGTGTTGATATATATTATGAAATGGTTTGCGTGAGTGATGATTTTTTCTCATTTTTCTCGCTCGGAGGGGCCTTTAAGAAACATGATCCCTGCAGCTACCAGGTTAACCTCTTTTAGTATAGTACACTAATCAAGAAAAACATCCCAATTAATATATATATATATATATATATATATATATATATATATATATATATATATATATATATATATATATATATATAGATATATATATATATATATATATATTATGTAGTTTATTTGAACTTGTACTCATATTTCAGGGCCAAACATGATGTGGAAGAAGAAATCAGTCGTCTCCATCAGTCGGGTTTGTGCCATGGCAGCTTTCTCCAGCTGTCCAGCAGAGGTCCAGTCCATGCCTTGGAGAAATTCAGCCCCCAACAATGAGATGGCATGCCAGAGATGGATCCGCAGCTTCTCCTCCAATCAGTCAATCCTTGCAATGCCCTTTCTCTTTTCTCTTCTTCTGTACCACCATGCTTACACATAACTGATCCAAGGTACTTAAACTCGTAACCTCCTCCATTTCTTCACCATTCAAAATTATTTGGCATTCTTTTTCACATTCAATGCCCACTCTATATGGGCATACAAACTCTACAACCTCCCTTCTACTCCGCTCACAAACCATCACTTTACTTTTGTTGACATTTACTTTCAACTTTCTCCTTTTACATACACTATCAAAAACACTGACCAAATTTTGTAAGTCACTTTCATTTTCTGCATTGAGCACCGTGTCATCAGCAAATAAGATTGAATTCATCACCCACTTCCTTCCCTCCCTCAGCATACATTTTTACTTCAATTTCCCCAACTTTGCCCTTCATTTCTCATAACACCATCCATATAAATATTGAACAACCACGATGACATGACACACCCCTGCCTTAGCCCACTTTCATCTCAAAATGTTCACTTGTTTCTCCAGTAATTTTGACACATGCAGATGCATCCTCATAGAAAGACTTTATTGCATAAAGCAGTTTTCCTCCCGCACCATATATCTTTAAGACGTCCCACAATGCCAGCCAATCGACTCTGTCATAAACTTTCTTTAGAATAACTAGATCCATGAAGGCAGCATAGTATTTTTTCCTTTTGCTAATATTTTTTCTAATAAAACACCATCCTGAAGGAAAATATCTGATCCACACATCCTCTTCCCTTCCTGAAGTCTCCTTGTTCTTCACTGATTTTCTCTTCTGTAAGTCTGCACAGTCTCAATTAGGACTTTTCCATATACCTTTCCAGGTAGCCTACACTCAGCAGACTTATACCCCTACAACTCCCACCTCCCCTCTCCTGCCCTTCCCCTTGTAAACTGGGACCATGATGGCTTTTGTCAAGTCTGCTGGGACCTCCCCTTACCCCCTTCCCAGGCCACTTCACATATCTTGACCATTCATATAGTAACTTCATCTCCACACTTCAACATTTCTGCTGTGATTCCTCTCAATTCATTTATCATCATCATCTCATCGACGCCTGCCCTTAGGAGCTCCCACCAGGGGATGGCCACGGCAGGAGTTTCCATCTTTCTCTATCCGGACATTCCCTCCTTGCCTGCTCAAAGTTTCTCAAGGATCTCTCATCCTTCTCCCTAACGTACTCCTGCACCCTATCTCTCCATTTCACTGGAGGTCGTCCTCTAACATTCCCTCCCTCAATCTCACATACACCCTTCTGGTCATCTTACTCTCCTCCATTCGCTCCATGTGGCCAAACCACTTTAAAGTCACTTATTCCCTTCACCCCCGTGACACATTCCAAAACGCTCATACACCCTTTCATTACTTATTCCATCCATTCTACTCACACCACAATCACTCCTCAAATAACTCATTTCCACTGCCTGCACTCTAGACCTCTGACTTTCATTCAAGTCCCATGTTTCACTTGCATATGTGAGGGTTGGTACTATTATTGTATTTTCAACTGATAACTGATCCAGGGTACTTAAACTCATTGACCTCCTCCATTTCTTCACCATTCAGAATTATTTTGCATTCTTTTTCACTTTCAGTTCCCTCTCTATATGGGCATACAAAATCTACAACTTCACTTCTACTCCCCTCACAAACCATCACTTTACTTTTGTTGACATTTACTTTCAGCTTTCTCCTTTTACAGACGCTATGAAAATCACTGACCAAGTTTTGTAAGTCACTTTCATTTTCTGCAATGAGCACCGTGTCATCAGTAAACAGGATTGAATTCAGCACCCACTGCCTTCCCTCAGCGTACATTTTTACTCCAACTTTGCCCTTTATTTCTCTCATGACACCATCCATATAAATATTGAACAACCATGGTGACATGGCACGCCCCTGCCTTAATCCCACCTTTATCTCAAAATGTTCACTTGTTTCTCCACCAATTTTGACACATGCAGATGCATCCTCATAGAAAGACTTTATTGCACTAAACAGTTTTCCTCCCACACCATAAATCTTTAAAACATCCCACAATGCAATCCAATCGAATCTGTCGTAAGCTTTTTCAAAGTCCATGAAGGCAGCGTATAGTTTCTTTCCTTTTGCTATTATTTTTTCTCCTACCATCCTGAAGGAAAATCTTTGATTGATTCCATCAGTTCCTGCTGCTTTTCCATTTTTTAATCTTTTTAATGCCTGATTTACTTCTTCATATGTTATACTTCTTTCTTTATATACTCCTCCTCTACCTCCGCTCAAAACTGCTGCTGTTACAGCTGCTGGACGTCCATCATCAAAATTCATTAAGTTTTTGAAATATTCTCTCCATGTCTCTTTCACAGCTTCCCCGTCTTTGAACATCTTTCCATTCTCATCCATAACTTCATTAATTTTCCTTGGGGAGATATTATTGGGGTGTTGCTTTTCTTTAATTTTTTACTTCTTTCCAATATGATTTCCTGTTCCCTTTATATTTTTCACTTAGTCTTTTCCAAAGTCTTCACCAACTCTCTTCTTACTTTCTTTTATTGCTTGTTTTAATTTCATTTTGCATTCTCTATATTTCTTTTTCCTTTCCCTTTTTACTTGCTCAACCACATTTCTTTCTTAAGTTTTCTTAAAAAAGTTCCCTTTTCTCTTTTACTATCCTCCTTATCTCTTCTGTCCACCATGAATTTCCTTTTCTTTTTCCATCTCTCACCACTTTCATTCCTACCACTTTTTTGTTGTAGTTAACACTACTTCTTTAAATGTTCCAAAAACTTTTTCAGTATCTGTACTATCTTTCACACTTTCCCATTTTTCACTTAAGGCCTCTGCCATTTCACGTTATACTCATCTTTTATTTCTTTTTTCCTGTAACTTTTCTATCTTCAGTATTTCCTTTTTTACTTCACCTTTCTTTTCAAACACCCACTTTTGCAAGATGGTCAGAGCCATCGAACATCCCGCTTACTACCTTCGTCACAGATATCCTTTCTCAGTCTTCCATCTACTGCCACATAATCAATCAATCCTTTCTGCTCATAATCATTCCCCCTCCTCCATGTGTATATGTGGATATAGGCAAAAGTAATAAAGCCCCACACATCAGAAGTTGTATTGCTTTGCCTGGGTTATGCAGATGATGTAGTATTAGTGGAAGGATTTTGCCTGATCCTAAATGACTTTGGTATGGAATGGAAACTTATCTTTAAACATAATAATGGAAATTCACACCAGCACTAGGACAGCGGGTGCTGGGAAACAATATCTTAGAGGTAATAGAAACACATGGTTATTTAGTATTTGAGATAAGCAAGGAGGCCATAGGAGAAAGCACAAAGAAAACTGAATGAAGCCAAGGTAAGGAAAATGACGGGTGTTAACATCAGTGGTAGAGAAGGGAAATTAGCCAGTATGAATATGGAAGTTGCTTTTGGATGGGGAAAGTAGTAACCCCACAGCTATCTTGTATGGGTCAGCAAAACTAAGACTTAAGATGTCGGGAGATTAGAAGTCATTCAAGACCAGTTGGCATGATAGTGTTCACATGCTCTCAGGGGAAATGGGGTGAAGCTTCTGAGAAAGGTTAACAAAGGGGAAGCTGAGTTTCAAAGAGAGGAAATGAGTGAACACCGGTGGGCCAAATTAATATAACACTGGAAATTCAAGACAATCCCCTTTGGAAAAAGGAAATATACAGAGAGGGAAAGCATATGATAACACTGGAGCAGAGTGAAACAATGTGAATGGGAGACCTGTCAAAGATAGTTGAGAAAAGTGGCCTCTGTGAATGGAGAAGTACCTATGCCTATCTATAGTACATCAGATAGGTGTAGAAGCTCGGGAAACATTAGAACATTTTATAATAGTACTAGTGATTGTGTGCCTTGACCCACTGAGGTAAAGATATACCAGAGTAACCTGACTGAAAGTTGATATATATAAAAATAAATAAACAAGAAAGTCACTGAACACACGAGTCTGAAATTATGGTAGCCATCTCACGTGAGGCTAATGCATTATGTGCTGTATGTTGGTCTCTGAATACAGTACAGTGACAAACAGCTTGAATATTGAAGAAACTTCAAACTATTGAGGAGTGTGAATTAACGCATCTTAGCACATTGCATTTTGGCGGTAGAGGGGTCAGGTTAGGTTGGTCATAATCTAGGTATAGTTAGGTTTGGTCAGGTCTGGTTAGATTTAGTTTGTTTTTGACTTGTCTACTTTTATTATTTGGTAATTCCATGTGATACGCTTCGCGCTACGCCTTTGTTGTCACCGGCGGCTGAGGAGACGACGTCAGGGCATAGGTACATATTTTACCAAAACACATAAAAGAATAGTGGAGGTACACCGGAAACATGAAAAGATGCACCTTTATAACGATCATAGGCAATAAAGACCACAAGAGGAAGAAGAAGAAGGCTCGTTTATGTCGATCATTTACTCCACTGTTGTGTCTATTGTTTCCAAACAAGCTTTTGTGTACAGATAGATAACGTGTTGAATTCATTATAGCTATTTCATCTTTGCATAATATGTCCTGTGGTAGCTATATACAATGCTTTTGCAAGTTGTCGTTTTGCTATGCGATGCACTTCATACCGGTATTTTGCTCAAAAAATACTTAGCTTAGAGTCCGCTAAGGGGAATTCTAAGTAATACTTAAGGGCCTATGCTTAGCTAAAAGTTGTTAAGTGCAAGGCTTAGTATTATTCTTAGAATATTTGTGTATACGGCCCCAGAGGAGGCGACGCTTTCGTAAACATTATCCCCTGTTTTCAAGAGTAAAAAAAAAGTCCTTGAATTGGATTTTCAAAGCGTTTCCATGACTGTTGAAGGTTTGTAGAAAAGATATATGAAGAGATACTGATGTTTCATAAGGTAGGTAATGAGATACTGGCACGGACCTAAAACGGATCTTAACCAGGCTGTGTCCTCTTTATCACCACAAAGGGACATGATTTGAAACATTGCGGCCGCGGCGGTAGTAGTAGTAGTAGTAGTAGTCGGTCGGGAGTTTTGCCTTTGTAACGGCACTCCCTGATGTGTCTACTGTCTGGGTCTATTGTTTTCCTTTTTCTTTCATTCTTTTTTCTCTTATTGTCCAAAACTTGTGTACTGTTGTTTTTGTTTGTTCGGTGTGTTCATTTTCAAATATAAATTTTCGAATGGTGTCGTCCTCTTCTTCCTCGTAAGGCTGTTGCAGCCTCACGCACTTTGCTCTTTCCTCTGCATATGCCGGGCACCAGAGCAGGAAGTGTCGCAGGTCTTCGTGTTCAGCTTCACACATGTCACACTTGGCTTCCTCTTGTCGGTGTCTGTTTCTGTCTTTTAGTTGCATGTTGTTTGTCCTGCATCTGAATAGCACTTCTGAGGCTTGGTTGTTGGTGTATACCTCCTCTTGTCCTCCCAACTCCTGTCTCCATTTTCTATATATCTTAAGGCTTGCTTTCTCATTCATTTGCCTCTTCCACTCTCTTGTATCCACCTCTCTCATTCTCTGCTTTATACTCTCCTTTGTCTCATTCCTCACACTCACACTCAGTCCCTCTGTTGCTCTCAGTTCATTCAACAAATCTTTCACCCACCTACTTTGTCTCTTCTCTATCATCTCCTCTCCCACCCTTCTCACCAAATCGTTTCCTTCCACAGGAACATACCTTAAGTACTTCCACTGTCCCTCCCTTATCCTGTTTTTAACACTGGAGCTTCCTATCCCCCCCCTGAGTGCTGCTTCCTGAGCATACATTGGTGCCCTCAAAATCTTCCTGTACACCCCATCCTCTATCCTCTGCAACTTTTTTATGTCTGTCTTTGTGATGTTTATTATATTTACCCCATACAGGACTTTGTGATGTTTATTATATTTACCCCGTACAGGATGGATGGCAGTGCAACATTTTTCCAATAAGTCTTTCCTATTAACATTCTTGAATAGCTCTTTTCAATTACATTGTATGTCATATTTGCTAGCCTTCTCGCTTTCCTGAACATTTCTTCCTTTTGCATTTGAAAACAATTCTTCTTGTCATTGACTATTATTCCTAAATATTTAATTCTATCCCCAACACTAATGCCCCCTATATTTTCTGGTTTGTTTTCCATATTAAAAATGATAATATTAATTGCTTTTCTGCTTATTTACTTTTAGTCCATATTCTTTCGCTATAGTCTCCATCTTCTCTATCACCTGTACTGCTTCCTCTACACTATTTGCCAAAAGCATGCCATCACCTGCAAAGAAGAGTGAGGTAATCCTGAATGCCTCATCTTTGTACCCACATTCTAGCTCCTCTAGCTCCTGAATTATTCTAAAAGTAATCATCTTAAACAGTGTAGTTGAGGCAGTATATCCCTGTCTAATCCCACTGGTCACTTCTATTTCTATCTCCTCCTCTTCTTTATCTATCTCTATCTTAGTTCTATCTCCTACATAAACTCCTGCTATGAAGTTAATTATATCTGGGTTTACCTTGCTATCCTTTAAAACTTCTATTAACTTATCTCTTCTTACACTATCATAGGCCTTTGCAAAATCTATCGAGATTACTATCAGTGGTTTCCTCATCTTATATGCTCCTTCTACACAATATCTTAGAACAAATAGGTTGTTTTCTATCCTGCTTCCCTCTGTAAATCCTGCCTGTGTATCCTTACCTATACCATTTATCCTAATGTGGTCCTCCAAGCTAGTTCTAATCACAGCCATCATTAGCTTGTACCCTACATTCGTCAGAGCTATTGGCCTTAGTTCTTTAACCTTTGGTCTACACTTCTTTGGTAACATGACTGTCCTAAAGTCCCTCCATCCCTCTGGTATCCTCCCTGTCTCTAATACTGCCCCAAGGTCTGCAACCAACACCTCCCGTAATACTTTACTTTTGGCAAATTCTTTGTACATTTCTGGCTTTATTTTATCTGT